>NW_028196804.1:12500-48074 GCF_037176805.1 Vigna unguiculata
ACAGCATCATTATGGAAATGTACATGCAGTAGAAAAATTACGCCAATCCATTGAGATATGGTATGCTACAAGTGAATATTTTCGACAAGAAATGAATCCTAATTTTAGAATGACCGATCCTTTTAATCCAGTCCATATAATGTCCTTTTCGGGAGCTAGAGGAAATGCATCTCAAGTACACCAATTAGTAGGTATGAGAGGATTAATGTCGGATCCACAAGGACAAATGATTGATTTACCTATTCAAAGCAATTTACGCGAAGGGCTATCTTTAACAGAATATATAATTTCTTGCTACGGAGCTCGTAAAGGGGTTGTAGATACTGCTGTACGAACATCAGATGCTGGATATCTTACACGTAGACTTGTTGAAGTGGTTCAACATATTGTTATACGTCGAACAGATTGTGGTACCATTCGAGGAATTTCAGTAAATACCCAGAATGAAACGATGCCGGAAAGTAGTTGGACACAAACATTAATTGGTCGTGTATTAGCAGACGATATATACAGAGGTTCACGATGCATTGCCATTAGAAATCAAGATATTGGAATTGGACTTTTCAATCGATTGAAAACCTTTCAAACACAACCAATATCTATACGAACTCCTTTTACCTGTAGGAATACATCTTGGATCTGTCGATTGTGTTATGGTCAAAGTCCTACTCAAGGTCACTTGGTGGAATTAGGAGAAGCTGTAGGTATTATTGCGGGCCAATCCATTGGAGAACCGGGCACTCAATTAACATTAAGAACTTTTCATACTGGCGGAGTATTCACAGGGGGGACTGCCGAACAGGTGCGAGCACCTTATAATGGAAAAATTAAATTCAATGAGGATTTGGTTCATCCTACACGTACACGTCACGGGCATCCTGCTTTTCTATGTTATATAGACTTGTATGTTAGTATTGAAAATGGTGACATTATACATAATGTGACTATTCCACCAAAAAGTTTTCTATTAGTTCAAAATAATCAATATGTAAAATCAGAACAAGTGATTGCCGAGATTCTCGCAGGAACATATACTTTTAATTTAAAAGAAAAAGTTCGAAAACATGTTTATTCTGACTTAGAAGGAGAAATGCATTGGAGTACGGATGTGTATCATGCATCAGAATTTAAATATAGTAATGTCCATATCTTACCAAAAACAAGTCATTTATGGATTTTATCAGGAAAATCAGACAGATCCGCTTCAGTCTCTTTTTCAACCCGAAAAGATCAAGATCAATTGAACATTCATTATCTTTCTACAGGAGAAAGAGATATTTGTAACCATTTAGCAAGTAATAATAAAGTAAGACATAATTTGTTTCGTTTCACTCCTTCTGAAAAAAAAGAAAGAAGGATTTCAGATTATTCAAAAAATAATCAAATCCTATGTAAAGATCATTGTCATTTTACACATCCTGCTATTTTTCACGATACTACGGATTTATTAGCAAAGAGGCGGAGAAATCGATTCATTATTCCATTTCAATTCCAATCGATTCAAGAACGAGACAAAGCACTAATGTTAGATTCCAGTATCTCGATTGAAATACCAATCCATGGTATTTTTCGTAGAAATAGTATTTTTGCTTATTTCGATGATCCTCAATACCGAACACAGAGCTCGGGTATTACTAAATATAGGACTATTGATATAAATTACATTTTTAAAAAAGAGGATTTTTTAATCGAGTATCCAGGAATTCAAGAATTTAAGACAAAATACCAAATTAAAGTAGATCAATTTTTTTTCATTCCCGAAGAAGTGTATATTTTACCAGAATTTTCTTCCATAATGGTACGGAACAATAGTATTATTGAAGTAGATACACCAATCACTGTAAATATAAGAAGTCAAGTAAGCGGGTTGGTTCGATTGGAGAAGAAAAAAAAAAAGATTCAATTAAAAATATTTTCCGGGAATATCTATTTTCCCGGAGAAATGGATAAGATATCCCGGCACAGTGCCATGTTGATACCACCGAGAACGGTAAAAAAAAATTCAAAAGGATCAAAAAAAAAAATGAAAAATTGGATCTATGCTCAATGGATCACAATTATGAAAAAAAAGTATTTTGTTTTGGTTCGACCGGTCATTTTATATGAAATAGAAGATAGGATCAATTTAATCCAATTTTTTTCCCAAGATATGTTACAAGAAAGAGATAATTTGGAACTTCAAATTATTCATTATATTCTTTCTGGAAATGGAAAATCAATTCGGGGAATTTCTAATTCTAATACAAGTATTCAATTAGTTCGGACTTGTTTAGTCTTAAATTGGGATCAAGACAAAAAATTGTCTTCTATCGAAAAAGGGCATGCTTCTTTTGTTGAACTAAGTATAAAAGGTTTGGTTAGATATTTCTTAAAAATGGACTTAGGAAAATCCCATATTTCATATATAAGAAAAAGGAAAGATCCGCTCGGTTCAAGATTTATCTTGGATAATGAGTCGGACTGGACCAACATCAATCCATTTTTTTTTATAGATCCGAGGGAAAAAGTTCAACAATCACTTAGTCAAAATCATGGAACTATTCATATGTTGTTGAATAGAAATGAGAAATGCCGATCTTTAATAATTTTGTCATCATCGAATTGTTTTCAAATACGATCATTCCACGATGGAAAATATTACAATGGGATAAAAGAAGAAATAAATCCAATTCAAAGAGATCCTCTGATTCCAATTCAAAATTCGTTAGGTCCTTTAGGAATAGCCCTTCAAGTTGCCCATTTTTATTTTTACCTTTTAATTACTAATAATCAGATCTCGATAAATAAAAACGGGCAACTTGACAAATTAAAAGAAACTTTTCAAGTATTAAAATATTATTTAATAGACGAAAACGAGATCATTTATAAATCTGATCTATCTAGTAACATCCTTTTAAATCCATTCTATTTGAATTGGCATTTTTTCCATCATAATTATTGTGAAAAAAAAACGTTTCCCATAATAAGTCTTGGTCAATTTATTTGCGAAAATGTATGTATAGTTCAAACGAAAAATGAACCACACCTTAAATCGGGTCAAATTCTAACTGTTCAAATGGATTCTGTAGGAATAAGATCGGCTAACCCTTATTTGGCGACTCCTGGAACAACTGTTCATGGTCATTATGGAGAAATACTTTCTGAAGGAGATATATTAGTTACATTTATATATCAAAAATCGAGATCAGGTGATATAACACAAGGTCTTCCAAAAGTAGAACAGGTATTGGAAGTTCGTTCGATTGATTCAATATCCATAAACCTAGAAAAGAGAGTGGATACTTGGAATGGGCGTATAACAAGAATTCTTGGCATTCCTTGGGGATTCTTCATTAGTGCTGAGCTAACTATAGCGCAAAGTCGTATTTCTTTGGTTAATCAAATTCAAAAAGTTTATCGATCCCAGGGAGTTCACATTCATAATAGACATATAGAAATTATTGTGCGTCAAATAACATCAAAAGTATTGGTTTCAGAAGATGGAATGTCTAATGTTTTTTTGCCTGGCGAACTAATTGGATTGTTGCGGGCCGAACGAGCTGGGCGTTCCTTAGAAGAGTCGATCTGCTATCGAGTTCTATTATTGGGGATAACAAAAACATCTTTGAATACTCAAAGTTTCATATCTGAAGCAAGTTTTCAAGAAACTGCTAGAGTTTTATCAAAAGCCGCTCTCCGGGGTCGCATAGATTGGTTGAAAGGTCTGAAAGAGAACGTTGTTTTAGGGGGAATGATGCCAGTTGGTACTGGATTCAAAAGAATAATATACCGTTCAAAGCAAAGGCAATATAACAAGATTACCCCGGAAACAAAAAAAAGAATTTATGTGATACATCAAAATAATCTAGGATTTAAGAATTCCTAAAATAATGATTCTTAAGGTCGTATTCATCTCCGGTCACTTTATTTTGTATATATTTTGTATAATAAAAGAAACATAATAAATAAACGAATCATATTCAATGAAATAGAAAAAATGGCCCGATCTTTTTTTTATCAACGGCAAATTTTCAGTAGAAGAGAAGGTTCCTTCGGAACACTTATTTTTTTCTATTTCAGTATACTGGGTCTCTTTCTTTCATTTCAAAAAATTGATCTAATTTCTATTTGGAAATGAAAGAAAAGTGTGGGGATAATTATAAATGACAAAAAGATATTGGAACATAATTTTGGAAGAGATGATGGAAGCTGGTGTTCATTTTGGCCACGGTACTAGAAAATGGAATCCTAAAATGTCACCTTATATTTCTGCAAAGCGTAAGGGTATTCATATTACAAATCTTATTAGAACTGCTCGGTTTTTATCAGAATCTTGTGATTTAGTTTTTGATGCAGCAAGTGGGGGAAAACAATTCTTAATTGTTGGTACAAAAAAAAAAGCAGCTGATTCAGTAGCGCGGGCTGCAATAAGAGCTCGGTGTCATTATGTTAATAAAAAATGGCTCGGCGGTATGTTAACGAATTGGTATACTACAAAAACACGACTTCAAAAGTTCAGGGACTTGAGAATGCAACAAAAGACGGGGAGATTTCATAGTTTTCCAAAAAAAGATGCCGCTATATTGAAGAGACAATTAGCTCAATTGGAAACATATCTTGGCGGCATTAAATATATGAAGGGCTTACCAGATATTGTAATAATCGTCGATCAACAAGAAGAATATACGGCTCTTCGAGAATGTATAACTTTGGAAATTCCAACAATTTGTTTAATTGATACAAATAGTGACCCGGACCTCGCTGATATTTCAATTCCAGCTAATGATGATGCTATAGCCTCAATTCGATTAATTCTTAACAAATTAGTTTTTGCAATTTGTGAGGGTCGGTCTAGATATATACGAAATTCTTGATTAATAATAAGATAAAAAATTCTTGAATTTGCTTCGAGGGGTTCATAGATTTATGGAATCGCTTACTATACTAGTAAGAAATTGCACAAAAATGAAAATAGAAAACAAACAAAAATTTTATGTAATTAGTATCGGTATTCAAAATCAAAAATGAAAGTAGACAAATCAAAAGGGAAAGGAGATGTTTGAATAAAAATAATTCCCTTTTTTCAACTTCTTTTTTTAGAGGACAGGACAATATGAATGTTTTATTATGCTCTATCAACACATTAAAAAGATTATACGATATATCTGCTGTGGAAGTAGGTCAACATTTCTATTGGCAAATAGGGGGTTTCCTAGTACATGCCCAAGTACTTATTACTTCTTGGGTTGTAATTGCTATCTTATTGGTTTCAGCCATTCTAGTTATTCGAAATCTGCAAACCATTCCCACTTTCGGTCAGAATTTATTTGAATATGTTCTTGAATTCATTCGAGACGTGAGCAAAACTCAGATTGGAGAAGAATATGGTCCGTGGGTTCCTTTTATTGGAACTTTGTTTCTATTTATTTTTGTTTCTAATTGGTCAGGGGCTCTTTTACCTTGGAAAATCATCCAATTACCTCATGGGGAGTTAGCTGCACCCACAAATGATATAAATACTACCGTTGCATTAGCTTTACTTACATCAGTTGCATATTTCTATGCGGGTCTTTCAAAAAAAGGATTAGCTTATTTTAGTAAATACATCCAACCAACTCCAATCCTTTTACCGATTAACATATTAGAAGATTTCACAAAACCCTTATCCCTTAGTTTTCGACTTTTCGGAAATATATTAGCTGATGAATTAGTAGTTGTTGTTCTTGTTTCTTTAGTACCTTTAGTAGTTCCTATACCTGTCATGTTCCTTGGATTATTCACAAGCGGTATTCAAGCTCTCATTTTTGCTACTTTAGCTGCGGCTTATATAGGTGAATCCATTGAAGGCCATCATTGACTAGTTTTCTCAAAAATAGTCTTTTTTGTTTAGCTTGCCACACATATATTGTGGCTCAATAGAATCTACAAAATAAACATCTATCTATAGATATATAGATAGATATAGATAGATCTATTCGATTAGTATATATTAGTTTGGATATTCAAAAAAAATGAATAGCTAGAATTAGAATTCTGTATGATATTTACGTTTACAATGTGTGATAAAAAGATACTATATAGAATGTTAGTAGATTCTCGTTTGATTCACATTTAATTCAACAATTGATCAAAAGATAATTAAAAACATTTAGATCACCCAATTTCCTATATTTCTTTGAAACATTAATGAAATCGAATGAATTTATTTAGATTGATTGTATCCATATGGGATAAGAGAATAAGAAAAGAGGGAAGGGGAGCTTAAAAAAAAACATGATAAAAAAAATAGAAGTGAGGGGATCAGTCAAGGTTTTTTAGGTTTCAAAGAATGAATTTCAATTTCGATTGAATCTAAAACACAAAGAAAATTAGTTTACAGCATAGAAGAAACCTATGTATATGTGATATGATATTATAGATGAACTAGTTTTATATGAACTAACCATATATCTGAAATAACTAATCTTTTCTATATAAAAAAGGCCTCGCTATTACTGTCAATTTCTATAGGGATAGAAAAGCAAAGTCCTTGCGTTTCAGCTCTAATTGTGAATTGAAAATTAAAAAACTAAAGAAATTGTATAAAAAAACGAAGAATTCAAAGAATGATTCCAAAATTAAGGTAAGAGAAGAACAAAGATTATACAGATTCACCCCCAAAACTATGTAGTTCGAGACGAAAAAAGAAATCTCGAAGTAATTCGTTTAATAACTATTATTTTCAATTTTTAATTCTTATTTTTATTAATTACTTTAACTGAAAAAGTCTTGGTAATTGAAAAATGAAGTCAGAATTTATTAGTCGATTATATCATTAACTATTTCTTTCTTTTATATGTAGGTTACGAGGAAATTCTCATGAATCCAATTATTTCTGCCGCTTCTGTTATTGCTGCTGGATTGGCCGTAGGGCTTGCTTCTATTGGACCTGGGGTTGGTCAAGGCACTGCCGCAGGGCAAGCTGTAGAGGGGATTGCACGACAACCAGAGGCAGAGGGAAAAATACGGGGTACTTTATTACTTAGTCTGGCTTTTATGGAAGCTTTAACAATTTACGGGCTGGTTGTAGCATTAGCACTTTTATTTGCTAATCCTTTTGTTTAATCCTAAAAAGATAAAAATACATATGTGGACTTCCTTTTTCGAATTATATTAATAATTCACTCCTACAATTCTTTATCTGTTCGGATAAGAACACAGGAGAAGGACTAATTGAAAGGTATTCACATACTTATTCACCCTCTTTCTTCTTTTTGTTTAGTCCAATGAACCCCTCTTTTATTTTATTTCTTTTAAGATAATTTTTTGAAAGTGTTCAAACTAGATAGATTTTGCAATTGATAAAAGAACTGGTATCTAATTCTAAGAAGTATCATTCTTTTAGGGAATCTTCCAATTGATTGACCAATCCAAATTATATCAAATTCTATAATTATATATTCCAATTAGATTATTATATTATCTATCTAATAGGAATATTAGAAAGATAATTAGTCTATTCATAAGAGGAGATGAGATCATATGAAAAATATAACCGATTCTTTCCTTTGTTTGGGCTCCTGGCCATCCGCCGGAAGTTTCGTGTTTAATACCGATATTTTAGCAACAAATCCAATAAATCTTAGTGTAGTGTTAGGTCTACTGGTTTTTTTTGGAAAGGGAGTGTGTGCGAGTTGTTTATTTCAAAGAATAAATTGGATTTAACCAAACTGCACTTTTTAGTTTAGTTAGAATTAAGAAAATGTGCAGAATCCCGCGAATTACTTCTGAATTCATTTTCTTTTTTGAATAAATTAAGAAAAATCTTAAAGAACCATAGCATTTCGCGCTTTATTGGTAATCCACTTTGATTCTCTATTTACCAAAAATTTTGGACTATTACCATGGTTAAAAAGAGTTTGAAGTCTATACGCAGTGTAGTACTCTTTCTACCGCTATATTAATACAGAAAGGAAACGGTTTCAAAAAAATTATTCGATTTTTTTTCGATATAAAACACTCATGTCGATAAAAAAAATGGCTTGAATCCTATTTATGGCGAGAAATAAAAAACGGGTGAATTTAAACCTCCCCTTTGTACGATGCGTAATCGATGGATGACCTATGTATAAATTCAAAAGAAGTCTTTGGATTTGAATAAAAAAACAACTTTGTTGACATATATTTGTTTGGTCAAAAGAGTCCTCCGAATATTCTAGTCTTATATTGGTAATTGTTTTCACTTTGAATAGAGAAGAGAGGATAGGCTCATTACATAAAAAATTGGTAAATTTCCGATAAGTAATTGAGTGTGAGAGCCAAATGAATCGAAAGATTCATGTTTGGTTCGGGAAGAGATCATAGACATTTTGAAATGGATGGAAAGAGAGTCTACTTTCATTACGTGATTTATTAGATAATCGAAAACAGAAAATCTGGAGAACTATTCGAAACTCAGAAGAATTACAGGAAAACGCCATTGAACAGCTCGAAAAAGCCCAGGCCCGCTTAAGGAAAGTTGAAACAGAAGCAGATCTGTTTCGGGTGAATGGCTATTCTGAGATCAAACGAGAAAAATTGAATTTAATTAATTCAATTTATACGACTTTGGAACAATTAGAAAATTACAAAAACGAAGCTATTGATTTTGAACAACAAAGAGTTATTAATCAAGTTCGACAGCGGGTTTTACAACAAGCCTTACAGGGAGCTCTAGGAACTCTAAATAGTTGCTTGAACAACGAGTTACATTTACGTACTGTTAGTGCTAATATTGGCATGTTTGGGATGATGAAATAAAAAAATAACTGATTAGGCTTTCTATTATACAATAGAGTATAGGCATCATTTTTTTCTTATAAAAAATAAATTTAAGATATTTTCATGGTAACCATTCGTGCAGATGAAATTAGTAAAATTATCCGTGAACGCATTGAGCAATATAATACAGAAGTAAAAATTGTAAATACTGGTACCGTACTTCAAGTAGGCGATGGTATTGCTCGTATTTATGGTCTTGATGAAGTAATGGCGGGTGAATTGGTGGAATTTGAAGAAGGTACTATAGGCATTGCTTTGAATTTGGAATCAAAAAATGTTGGTGTTGTATTAATGGGTGATGGTTTGCTGATACAAGAGGGAAGTTCAGTAAAAGCAACAGGAAGAATTGCTCAGATACCTGTAAGTGAAGCTTATTTGAGTCGTGTTATAAATGCCCTGGCTAAACCAATTGACGGTCGAGGAGAAATTTCAGCTTCGGAATCTCGATTAATAGAATCTCCCGCTCCCGGTATTATTTCAAGACGTTCGGTATATGAGCCTCTCCAAACAGGACTTATTGCTATTGATTCGATGATCCCCATAGGACGGGGCCAGCGAGAATTAATTATTGGAGATAGACAAACAGGTAAAACAGCAGTAGCCACAGATACAATTCTCAATCAACAGGGACAAAATGTAATATGTGTTTATGTAGCTGTTGGTCAAAAAGCATCTTCTGTGGCTCAAGTGGTGACTACCTTACAAGAAAGAGGAGCAATGGAATACACTATTGTAGTAGCTGAAACAGCGGATTCTCCAGCTACATTACAATACCTCGCGCCTTATACAGGAGCAGCTCTGGCTGAATATTTTATGTACCTGTGAACGTCACACTTTAATCATTTATGACGATCTCTCCAAACAAGCACAGGCTTATCGGCAAATGTCTCTTCTATTACGAAGACCACCAGGTCGCGAAGCTTATCCAGGGGATGTTTTTTATTTACATTCGCGTCTTTTGGAAAGAGCCGCTAAATTAAGTTCTCAGTTAGGCGAAGGAAGTATGACTGCTTTACCAATAGTTGAAACTCAATCGGGAGATGTTTCAGCTTATATTCCTACGAATGTAATTTCCATTACAGATGGCCAAATATTCTTATCGGCCGATCTATTCAATGCTGGAATAAGACCCGCTATTAATGTTGGTATTTCAGTTTCCAGAGTTGGATCGGCGGCTCAAATCAAAGCCATGAAACAAGTAGCTGGTAAATTAAAATTGGAATTAGCACAATTCGCAGAATTAGAAGCTTTTGCACAATTCGCTTCTGATCTAGATAAAGCTACTCAAAATCAATTAGCAAGAGGTCAACGATTGCGCGAGTTGCTTAAACAATCCCAATCAGCTCCTCTTACTGTGGAAGAACAGATAGTAACTATTTATACCGGAACGAATGGTTATCTTGATTCATTAGAAATTGGACAGGTAAGGAAATTTCTTGTTGAGTTACGTGCTTACTTAAAGACGAATAAACCTCAATTCAAAGAAATCATATCTTCTACCAAGACATTCACTGGGGAAGCAGAAGCCCTTTTAAAGGACGCTATTAAAGAACAGATGGAACTCTTTTTATTCCAGGAACAAGTAGAAAAAAATTGATGAATCATTAAATAATTTTGTAATTCAATTTTCCAATTTTTATAATTAGTATCTTTTAATATGTTTTTATTTCATTTGAATATTATATATAATGAATTCGAATCAAAATGTAATAAATCAAAAAAAATAGAAGGACAAGGTTGAAATTAGATATGCAAACAACTTGCGTCCAATAGGATTTGAACCTATACCTAAGGTTTAGAAGACCTCTGTCCTATCCATTAGACAATGGACGCTTCTATTTTATATTTGATTCTTTAACCTTTTTAACTAAACCTTATTAAAAAGATTAAAGAATCAAACAAATATAAAGAATTCTAGAAATTATAAAAATAAAATAAATCAAATATTTAGAATAAAAGAAAAAAAAAATAAAAAAGAAAAATCAATTGAATATAATTGAATATATATAACTAAAACTAAATTAAGAAATGAAAATGAAGAATTGACAAATTCTTTAAGAATTCTAGATTCATTCTCGAAGAAAAAAGATAGATTTAAATAGAATAAAATAGAAGCGGGTAGCGGGAATCGAACCCGCATCGTTAGCTTGGAAGGCTAAGGGTTATAGTCGACGTTGATTCATCATTTTGATTTAACGTCTCTAATTCAAAACTGAACGTGAAACTTTTGTTTCATTCGGCTCCTTTACGGAATGAAGAGATGGACAATAAAAAAAATTGACCCATAACATCTATGTCAGCCTTTTTGTATGAATAGGTTTCAAATATCTTGCTTTTTAGATGATCCCTCTAGAAGAGCAATATTCTAACAATCTATGTTTTTTTTCTAGTTACTTCGTTCTCTATTTCTATTTCAGAAAATCTTTAGGAAAAGAAGAAAATTTCCGTCGAGCTAAAAAAATGTCGATGTCTCTAGTAAACTAAAAGAATCGTTTAATAGCTATTTTGCTTCAATTTTTACTATGCAAAAAAATGGAAGATTTAGTTACGATTAGAAAGAAACTTTGTATATTTCTCTCCATAGATCCTTTAGTAATACTCAAAAAATTCGGATTATAGATCCAATTCCAAAAACTTATGTTTCATAATTTTAAAACTCAATTTGTCAAATTCGATTTGATTCTTCTTGTATACAAATTACAATAATGTATATTATACCGCAAATAATTCATCGAGGGGTATAAAGGAGTCCCTTTAAGTAAAAAATAAAGTTTTTGATCGGCATATGAATCAAATGGGGGATCCCTTAACTTTTGGGGGGTCCTTGAAACGAATCGCACTTTTACCACTAAACTATACCCGCTACAATATCATTATTGTATCTTTTGTTGAACAAAGCAATCAGACAAAATAAAGAAATGGGAGGCATAATATTCTAATAAGTCGAGTATTGACATGTTTCATTAGAGAATCTTCTAATGAAATTTGAAAAACGGGATAATTTTCATTTTTTTATTTTGCTGAAGGTTATATATATATACAATTTACGTTACCAGAAAAAAGAGAGGGAGTAAGAAAAGAGAACATTTTTATATTATCTTATTTTGGTTTTATCTCATAGGAATCTATCCGTATCTCTTATTTTTTTTTTAATTACAAATATTTTTACAAATATTTTTTTTTCGAATAAAATATATTCAAATAAAGAATTTTTCTTCAATATTCATGGGAATAAAAGAAAAAGAGCCCGACTAGGTACTGGCCGGGCTCATTGGCTGTATAAAAAGAAAAAAAGAAAACTAAAATATATAGAATAATAAAAAAAAGATAGATAAGATAAAAAAGAATAAAAAAAAAGCAAGTCTCTTTTTTTTTTAAGCTCCCTTTTTGTTCTTCTTGTTTATGTGATATAACATAAACAAAGTAATTCTTTTTTTTTTCAATTGGGGAGAGATGGCTGAGTGGACTATAGCGTCGGATTGCTAATCCGTTGTACAAATTCTTGTACCGAGGGTTCGAATCCCTCTCTTTCCGTTGATAATTTGGTATTTTTTTTTGAACTTGTTTTTTTTATTTACTAGTTAAAGATGTTAAAATAGAGAAAATCCTAAAAATATTTCAAAATTCCGCACAAGCAAGAAAACACAGAATCCACTTTTTTCTTATTCTATTCTTCACGTCCTGGATTACGTCCTGGATCGTTAGATAGGAATCCGAAGATGAAAAGAGAAACGAAAAAGATCACTACCGTATAAACAAAAAGTTTTAGAGTAAGCATTATGAAATCTCCAAGATAATTAAAAAACGACAAAGAAAGAGAATAGATTCTCTTATATTACAACATATTTTGTTTCTTTTAATACTAAGATACTAAGTTTCTAAAAAATGAAGTTTTTTTAGGATATGAGGAGATATATATATATGAGTTTCGAAAATGAATTGATAGTAAGAGTAGATTATTTTATTACAAATTATCAATAATTCTTTTGACCAAAAATCCTTTTTTTCTGTAATCTAGGTATTCGATTGGTGAGGGGTTCCAATCGAATAATCGGATTAGGTTTTTTCAATTCAAAAAACGTAAATGATGAGAAGGTCCCTTTTTTTCCTATATATTGAAAAATTTCAATATTGGAATCCAGAAGTCACACTGTAAGACTTATCTGATCTTATAAATTGTTAAAATGTTCGAGTTTTAGTTTTCTGAAAAATTCTGAATTTTTTTACGACATTATTCAAATTAAAAATATCATCGAAAACTTACAGCAGCTTGCCAAACAAAAGCTAAAAGAAAAAATAGTACGGGTATTACTGGCATAATATCCACAATTGGATTCAAGAAAGCGTAGGCTTCGGGCAATTTCTCCAAAAAAAAACTACTGGAATAAAGGACGGAGTGAATACAAATACAGATCCAACTAAAGATATTAAGCATAACAAACATTTTGTTCTTTAAAAAAAATAAAAGTTATTTTTGTTTTTTTTTTTTCATTCTAATTTTCAATTTTATTGCATTATATACATAATACAATAAAAAGGAAAATAAAGAGTTATGAATAAAAGTAAAAAAATGAATCAAATAAGATAAGAATCTCGAGAATCCTTCTTTTATTTGAACTTTTCCAGTTTCAAAATATTTTTTATTCTGAAATCAAAAAAATTGAAGAAATCATACTTCCTTCTATATAATATCTTAATTGAATTGTATGTAATGATCAATCAATTTAGTTTTATCCTATCTATCTATATCCATTTATAGATATAGATAGATATGTAGATACGCATATAAAATACTAGTCGCAAAATTTTTTTTTTATAGAAATTTTTGAACTGGAATTGACGAACAACCAATATCAATAATAGTCTTTATTAATGTAAAATGGAAAATGGGGCGTGGCCAAGCGGTAAGGCAACGGGTTTTGGTCCCGCTATTCGGAGGTTCGAATCCTTCCGTCCCAGAGCATATCTATTTAGGATGTATATCATATTTGAATACAGATTGTATCGCATAATTAAAAGGGACCCTCCTTTTTTTGAAAAAAAAAATTATCATTTTTCTACTTTACAAATTATAAAAATAGAATAGAGTAGAAAATATATTGCTAGAATATCAAGTTCATTTTCATTTATGTCTTTACTTTTAAAAAGGTTTTCATTATATATAAGAAAAACCGAAACGTAAAAAAAAGGATAGATTCTTATGTAGCGAATGAATCAATCACTATTCACGATTCGATAATTACATACTGGATCTAAGCTAAGGGAATGTTAGAGTAAAACTTCGTTTGAAACGATGTGGTAAAAAGCAACGTGCGGCTTGAAAGACATGATTAAATTAGGGGTGGATTTTGATATCCGCCATTTTTTCTAGTATTTTACAAACGAACATGATCTTGACTTGACATCATTTGTTCTGTTCCACTAGACCCCTTTTTTTGTTTTTGGGACAGGAAAGGGATTAATGATGTAAATAGTACATGATGGAACTCGAATTTATTCATTTCTCGGGAGCAAGTATCTAAAATTTAATAAATTCTAAAAAGTTAATAAGTCTGTTTATTTTATAAAAATAGAAAGGATCTTATTTCAGCCAGGTTCAAAAAAAATGGTTGAAATTTGTAAAATTGCTTTTTTATCAAAAAGTTTATCCGCAGGAATTAACTTTTTTTATGATTCTTTCAGAGAAAAACAGGTATGTTGCTCCCATTTTTTTAAAAAATTGAAGATTCCCGGAGTAATGTCTAAACCCAAAGATTCAAAGAAAAGCTAAAAAATCAGGGAATTAAGGAAATACCATTTTCAAATTGTATCATCAATTCTATTATCAAAAATTTTAGAAAAAAGAAATGAATGATAAAGAAACGAAATACGGGCAAGAAAGAGGAGTAGAGACCACTCAATAAATGAAATAGCTGCTGCTTGGTTTTCTTTTTAGTTTTTTGAGAATTTTTCAAATTGAGTGTTATGGAGGTACAAATAGGAAGAGTTTTTTTTTTTCAGAAAGAAAATACGAAAGAAAAATACTTCAGTCATTGTTTAATTGATTTGATGATTTTATTGCTCTATTTTACATCATAATTTTCGAAATACATAGAATTTTTGATATTCTCGAGCCGTACGGGGATAAAAATTTCCTGTACGTTTGGAGGGGGGGTATCTATATCTATCCCAAAGAGCTGTTTATCGAATTGTTGCTAAGGGATGTTCGACCCCAAAGAGAGGGAAGATATCTTCAGAAAGTGGATCCTATAAAGAATTAAACCTATTTCAATATTCCTGTTATTCTTTCATTTCCTTGACAAGGGGCGCTTAACCTACAGGAACTGTTCAGCATATTTCAAAAAAGGCAGGTGTTTTTATAGAACTTAGCTCGAATCAACAAACGAAATTCAATTAATGAAATCAAAAAGGGGGTGTAGATTATTTGTATATAGATTTACAAAACTCCCCGCTCTCTTGTTATATTCATACTTCATTTTTTTATTTCTTGTTGTTTATATAGAATCATAGAATGCAATTTTATATAGTCAGACAATTCATGAAATTTTCATAAATCTTCAAAAAAAATGAAAAATTGTATAGAGATAAAAGAGAGAATATAGGAAAAAAAAGAGTAACTAAATATAGTAATTGGACTTTTAAATAGATTCCCCCCTATGAGGTGATTTTTTTATTTCATATTTCTTCTTATTTTATTGTTATTTCTTTTTAATATTGACTCGCTCTTTATTTTTTTCAGTTATTAATTCTAGTTATTTGATTTATATACTTTTTTTTGATAGTAAATAAATGAGATAGAATATTCAAAATGGAATATTTCTATTATTTGATTTTTCATCCAATGACTATACATTTTTTTTTATGGAAATACAGGAAAAAACTCTATGGAAAAATGGTGGTTCAATTCTAAGTTACTTAATAGGAAGTTCGAATACAGGTGTGAATTAAGTAAATCAATGGAGAGTCTTGGTCCTATTGAGAATACCAGTCTAAGCGAAGAACCCAAAATTTTAACTGATATAGATAAAAAAATTCAGAGGTGGGATGATCGTGATAATTCTAGTTATAATTCTTTTGATTATTTAGTAGGTGTCGATAACATACAGGATTTCCTATCTGATAAAACTTTTTTAGTTAGGGATAATAAGAAGAACAGTTATTCCATATATTTAGATATTGAAAATAAAACTTTGGAGATTAACAACAATCATTCTTTTCTAAGGGTTTTTTCTAGCTATCTGAATACTGTTATTAAGAGTGATTACGATCATTCCATGTATGATACTCCTTTTAGTTGGAACAATTATATTAATAGTTGCATTGATAGTTATTTTCATTCTCAAATCTGTGTTGATAGTTGCATTTTTGGTAATATAGTCGAATATAATGACAGTTATTTTTATAGTTACTTTTTAGGTAAGGTCAGAAATTGTAGTGAAAGTGAGAATTCTAGTTTTAGTTTAATAACTAGTACGAATGATACAAATGATAGTGATTCCACTCTAGTAGAAAATTATATGAATCTCCATGAAAGTGAACAATTGACGCATTTGTGGATTGAATGCGAAAATTGTTATGAATTAAATTATAAAAAATTTTGGAAATCAAAAAGGAATATTTGTGAATACTGTGGATATCATTTGAAAATGGACAGTTCAGATAGAATCGAATTTTCGATTGATTCGGGTACTTGGAATCCTATGGATGAAGACATGGTTTCTCTGGATCTCATTGAATTTCATTCAGAAGAAGAACCTTATAAAGATCGTATTGATTCTTATCAAAGAAAAACAGGATTAACTGAGGCTGTTCAAACAGGGACAGGTCAAGTAAATGGTATTCCTGTAGCAATTGGTATTATGGATTTTAAGTTTATGGGAGGTAGCATGGGATCCGTAGTAGGTGAGAAAATCACCCGTTTGGTAGAATATGCTACTAATCAACTTTTACCTCTTATTCTCGTATGTTCGTCCGGAGGAGCGCGTATGCAAGAAGGAAGTTTGAGCTTGATGCAAATGGCTAAAATTTCTTCTGCTTTATATTATTATCAAACAATTCAAAAATTATTCTATGTATCGATACTTACATCTCCTACTACGGGTGGGGTGACAGCTAGTTTTGGCATGTTGGGGGATATCATTATTGGCGAACCAAACGCTTATATTGCATTTGCTGGTAAAAGAGTAATTGAACAAACATTGAATAAGACAGTGCCCGAAGATTCACAAGTAGCTGAATCTTTATTCAATAAGGGTTTAATTGATTCAATCGTACCGCGTAATCTTTTAAAGGGAGTTGTAACTGAGTTATTGCAATTCCATAATTTCTTTTCTTTGACTAAAAAGGAAAGAAATTATGGAATTGAAATACAAAATCAAAACATACAGGATCAAAGTAATAAAATAAAAGAATAATAAAAAAATACTAAGAATCATAAAAGGGTATATTCTGATATATATCGGCTTAGCTATAATCACTAGAATTCCTATATACTAAGTATAAAGATATAGGAATTCTAGTGATTATAGACTGTCTTTTTTAATAAAAATAAGAATAAAAATCGACAAAAATAAAAATAGATATAGTACAAATAGTAAATCGAGGTACCCTTATTTATGATAAACTTTCCTTCCATTTTTGTTCCTTTAGTGGGTCTAGTATTTCCGGCAATTGCAATGGCTTCTTTATTTCTTTATGTTCAAAAAAACAAGATTTTTTAGATACGGCGGTAAGTAGGGAAAAATATTATAGATCTTTTTTTTAGAGCTGGAAGCAATTGGATGAATTCCCCCTAAAGGTTTACATTTCAGTAGCGCCAGTTGATGAAAATTACTTTAGAAACAAGTAAAATTCTGGGGTTTTTTATTCCACAATTATTATTCTTAAAAAGAAAAAGAGGGGGTAATGAATATTTTAAAAAAAAGATCAAAAGAAGTACTGATCTATTCTATAACAGAGTCTCGAAAAATAAGCAATATCTTTTCAGCCTTTATCATTTTTTTAGGTTCATTGGGGTTATTGTTGGTTGCAATTTCCAGTTATCTCGGTATGGGTCTTTTCCTTTTTTCTCAGGAAATTAGTAATTTTCCATTTATTCCACAAGGGGCCGCGATGGCTTTTTATGGAATTGGGGGTCTCTTTATTAGTTTTTATTTGTGGTGGATTATTTTGTGGGATATTGGCGGTGGTTTTGATATCTTCGATAAAAAAAATAAAGAAGAAGTATGTTTTCTTCGTTGGGGATTTCCTGGAAAAAATCGTCGTATTATTCTCAAAATACCTATGAACGAGATTAAATCTATCAGAATAATAACAGGAGTTCAAGAACGAAGTATTTTGACTCGTACTCTTACTTATGAGAGTCTCGTTTATATGGAAACAATAGAACAGGGGTTTATTCCCTTGACTCGTATTGAAGATAATTTGACTCCACTAGAAATTGCAAATAGAGCTGGCGAATTATCTTTTTTTTTAGGTGTACCGCTTCTTTATTGATGAAAATTGGACTTAACTAGAAATAAAATTGCACAAAAAGTTTCAGAATTGTCCTATTTATTTAGTGTACCGATTGAAATATTTTGAAAAAAAACTGTTTTTTGCAAAATATTTCAATTTTTATTTTTATAGATGGGACATTTTTTGATTTCGAAATTTGAATATTATAGTCATAACTCGAAGTGCTCCTTGGTGTATTTCTAAAAAGAATCCTTTTTTCTTCGAATCTTAGCAATTAATATCCTTTCGAAACAATATTTTTTTCTTCATTGGATTGGAATTGACTGTGAATTCTTTCGATTTCTTATTCGATTTATGTATTCTTTTTTCTCAATTAAAGAAGGCAAAGGCTAACTTCCGAAGTTTAAGTAAAAAAAAATGATAAAATACAATCTAAATTTATCTAGAAGCTCTATAACTTGTAATGAAGCTTATACTTGATAGAAAAGTTATTATCATATAGAGTTGACGAAAGAGATGAAGTTAAGTTCATTAAAGACGAAAAATGAAAAAAAAAAAAAGCATTCCCCTTCTATATCTTACATCTATAGTCTTTTTGCCCTGGTGTATCTCTTTCACATTTAAGAAAAGTCTGGAATCTTGGTTTATTAATTGGTGGAATACTAGTCAATCCGAAATTTTCTTGAATGATATTAAAGAAAAGAGTATTCTAAACAAATTCATAGAATTAGAGGAACTGTTTTTCTTAGATGACATGTTAAAGGAATGTCCGAAAACATATATACAAAACCTTCGTACTGGAATTTATAAAGAAACAATCCAATTAATCAAAACACACAATGAAGATCGTATGAATACGATTTTGCACTTCTCCACAAATATAATTTGTTTCTTTATTCTAAGCGGTTATTCTATTCTTGGTAATCAAGAACTTGTTCTTATTAACTCTTTGGTTCGAGAATTTATATATAATTTAAGTGACACAATAAAAGCTTTTTCTATTCTTTTATTAACTGATTTATGTATAGGATTCCATTCAACCCATGGGTGGGAACTACTTTTTGGCTTCGTTTATAAAGATTTTGGATTTGCTCAAAATGATCAAATTATATCCGGTCTTGTGTCCACTTTTCCAGTCATTTTAGATACAATTTTAAAATATTGGATTTTCCGTTATTTAAATCGCATATCTCCATCACTTGTAGTGATTTATCATTCAATGAATGATTGACAGAAAAACCGATTTACTTCAATGAATTTCAAGTTTTTATCTAAAAAAGATAATTTTTCATTTTCCCCTCTTTAAAAAAAAGTTAAATAAAAAAGGGGTTCCCACCTTGGATAGGGAACTATGCGAGTGACCTACCTAATCTTATTGTAGAAATTTTCAGGATCAATGATTAGACCATGCAAACTAGAAATGCTTTTTCTTGTATAAAGGAAGGGATTACCCGATCCATTTCTATATCGGTCATGATATATATAATAATTCGAGCACCCTTTTCAAATGCATATCCAATTTTTGCACAGCAGGGTTATGAAAATCCCCGAGAAGCAACCGGTCGTATTGTCTGTGCCAATTGCCATTTAGCTAATAAGCCCGTGGATATTGAGGTTCCACAAGCGGTACTTCCTGATACTGTATTTGAAGCAGTTGTTCGAATTCCTTATGATATGCAAGTGAAACAAGTTCTAGCTAATGGTAAAAAGGGAACTTTGAATGTGGGGGCTGTTCTTATTTTACCGGAAGGTTTTGAATTGGCACCCCCCGATCGTATTTCGCCTGAGATTAAAGAGAAGATAGGCAATCTGTCTTTTCAAAACTATCGCCCTACAAAAAAAAATATTCTTGTAGTAGGCCCTGTTCCTGGTCAGAAATATAATGAAATCACGTTTCCTATTCTTTCCCCGGATCCCGCTAGTAAAAGAGATATTCATTTCTTAAAATATCCTATATATGTAGGCGGGAACAGGGGAAGGGGCCAGATTTATCTTGACGGGAGCAAGAGTAATAATAATGTTTATAATGCTACAGCAGCAGGTATAGTCAAAAAAATCATACGAAAAGAAAAAGGGGGATACGAAATCACTATAGTAGATGCATTAGATGAGCGTGAAGTGATTGATATTATACCTCCAGGACCAGAACTTCTTGTTTCAGAAGGTGAATCTATCAAACTTGATCAGCCATTAACAAGTAATCCTAATGTCGGTGGATTTGGTCAGGGGGATGCGGAAATAGTACTTCAAGATCCATTACGTGTTCAAGGTCTCTTGTTCTTCTTGGCATCTATTATTTTAGCACAAATCTTTTTAGTTCTTAAGAAGAAACAATTTGAGAAGGTTCAATTGTTCGAAATGAATTTTTAGTTCCGCGTATTTATCAACATATTAAACTCGTAAAAATAACTCAATTTTTTTGATAATTTTTGTAATTATATTCTGTATAATATCTGTATAATAGAAAATATATATATATATTCAAATATCGAAAAGTTACTCTAAGGGGGATTCTTTGTTTTTTCTTTTTTTTTTTTTTCTTTGTCCTTTCCTAGAGTCCGATTCCTATTCCTTCTTGTTTGTGTTGAAATAGAAATATTCTAAAAATATCAATAAAATACTATTTTTGAATCCCTTCCTGAAAAATCCTATATCTTAGTTTCTCTTTTTTCCAACTTAGAATCTTTCTGCCAGATAATCTTTTATGGTATATAAATAATATGTAAAATAATATGTAGTGAACAAATAAAAAAAAAAGAATGAAATGGAATTTTTTGAAACATCGGAAGAAGTAGTCATTTATATGAAAAAAAATTAGAATTCTTAAGAACTCAAGGGGGATCCACTTGCATTCGTCAAAGAAAGAGTGGATCCCTGTTCAGTTCTTACACTTTCATTTCAAAAACCCAAATAGAATACGATTACTACAGAGATGAGCCCAATCCGGAATATGAACCATAAAAGAAAATACCAATTAAACCGATCACAGTAATACCAGTTACAGTACCTATTATCCAAAGAGGAATTCTTCCAGTAGTATCGGCCATTTATCCCACTTTCCTCCACATTTAATCACGTAGTCAGTCATGCTAAAGACATTAACAAACAGTCATAGATAATTATGAAATGATATCCTTCCGAATGGGATAAAAGAATTCTTAATATATATATTATTGACTATTCCTATTTCTTCTATTAATTCTAATTAATTGAAGAAATAATTTGAAAATAAAACAGCAAGTACAAAAATAAGTAATAACCCCCAGTAGAGACTGGTACGATTCAATTCAACATTTTGTTCATTTGGGTTTGATTGTGTCATAGCTCTATAATTCAAATTAAGTTTATCGTTGGATGAATTGCATTGCTGATATTGATCCCAAAAAAGAAACAGTGGGTACCGCTAGTCCGTGAACAGCTAGCCATCGTACTGTAAAAATTGGATAGGTCCTATCTATAGTCATTGGAGCCTCCTAAAAAGATCTACTAAATTCATCAAGTTGTTCCAAAGGATCAAAACGGCCAGTTATTAATGGAATTCCTTGTCGGTTCTCTGTAAAATACTCGTTTGGGCGGGGACTTCCAAATACATCGTAAGCTAGACCTGTACTGACAAATAACCAACCTGCAATGAATAGGGAGGGTATAGTAATGCTATGAATAATCCAGTATCGGATACTGGTAATAATATCAGCAAAAGAACGTTCTCCTGTGCTTCCAGACATCTTGAACTCCACATATTCTTGTACAGTCAAAAGGGGGGGATCGAGTCCATAAAAGACGAGATCAGTAAGGCGAAATTTACTGAAATAGAATCCTTGTTAGATCGTCCATTTTGTACCAACGGTGTCTTTTGAGTATACCGAATCAGTATAGCTATCCTTCTTCTAACAGAGCAATGAAATTTCACAATCAGTGTAAAATTTTAGTACTAGATTTTTTTCTTCTTTTTTCATTGATTGTCTCTATGTAGTCAAAAATCCGATAGAAAATTTTGCAAAGTTTGGGTATATAAAAATTTTTTTTATATTAAATTTTTAGAGTAATAGTATAAAAGGAAGGTTCTTAACATTTCAAATTATTAGTTTTGGATTAGAAACTAAAGATCCATTAAAATCGGAATATGAGAAAAGGGTTTCTAATAATTAATAAAGTAGATAATTCATAAAGTAGATTTTCTATTTTAATAATTCAATTATTGCCAAATCAATAAATATATTTTTTGTGGTTGTTGAAGATCTTTTTTTCTATTTTCTTCTACATTAATTCAAAGTGAAATAAAATGAAATAACAGAGTTATTATTCTTTGTTTGAATATTCATAATTTTTCTTTTCTTTTTCCAATATAAACAGAATTCTATTGGATATCTATAGAATAATACTAAATATTTTCATTAGATCAGTTTACTTAATTCCTGAGTTGATTAAGAAGTATGTTGATTTGAAATCACAGGATGGGTAGATGTAACAGATGAGGAATTTATTTCTAAATTATGTTACTCTATTTCTTTTTTTTTTTTTCGTCTCTAATAATTGAATTTATTGAGGAATTGCCAATTTTGAATTGTATCTTTCAAGTAGGATTTTTTATCTTCTTTTTTCTCTCAAAAATGGAAATTTAGGGAAGTGCTTTATAAACATATGTATAAAAAGAACGAACATATTTCATTTAGTTTCTATATGCCCACTATCACTAGTTATTTCGGTTTTTTACTATCGGTTTTAATTATAACCTCGTCTCTATTTATTGGTCTTAGTAAAATACGACTTATTTGATTTGTAATTTTGAGAGGAATAGTAAATTTTGGTATAAGACATTCTAGAATTCCTTACTATGTCAATTTACAATTCTCGATCGTTGAGATTTATGATCAATACAGATTTATGTTTAAGGCTAGATATTATATTACCTTTCTTTTTACTTTTCGAACAAATAAAAATGATTGAAGTTTTTCTATTTGGAATCGTGTTAGGTTTAATTCCTATTACTTTGGCTGGATTATTTGTAACTGCATATTTACAATACCGACGAGGTGATCAGTTGGATCTTTGATTCATTAATGTCTCTTTTTTTGTGATTCCCTATTTATTTAGTTTAATCCTAATCGACAAGGATAAAATTCAGACTTTCTTTTGAATGTTCAATTATTTCAGTGTAATTATCAGGCGAATAATACTAGAATCACGCTCTGTAGGATTTGAACCTACGACATCGGGTTTTGGAGACCCGCGTTCTGCCGAACTGAACTAAGAGCGTTTTGTTTTCATAAAATTATATGATCCAAATCCATTTTGCATATAGATATTCAGTATGTATGTTCAATTGGAATTCGTCTTCACAGGTTCCCGGTTTATTGCTCATCTCATAGAATATGGAATATTATAGAATACGGAATATCATAGAATAAGTAATTGTTAGGGATAGGGATGACAGGATTTGAACCCGTGACATTTTGTACCCAAAACAAACGCGCTACCAAGCTGCGCTACATCCCTTTTCCATTTGTTTATAGTGTTATTGTAAAGAATCTTTGTCTTGTTTTCCACATTTTTCTCTGTTGATATATATCAACAGAGAAAAAATACTTAAATAATAAAAAGAAAGGAGGATTTGAAATGCGAGATCTAAAAACATATCTTTCCGTGGCACCAGTAGTAAGTACTTTATGGTTCGGGGCTTTGGCGGGTCTATTGATAGAGATCAATCGTTTTTTTCCAGATGCATTGATATTCCCCTTTTTTTAATTTTAGTTATTGACACGGGAAGGGGTGAAGAAGATGAAAGGTCCAATTATATATTAAATATGTGTAATTAACCTACTCTTCTTTTTTTTTTTTTTAGGAAAGATAAAGACGAAAGATTAAATTGGCCTCATTGAAATTCGGAGTGACACTCGGGATCGGGATCTGGTCCAGGCTTCAATGGAATTGAATTATTAATTCAATTCCTATGAAAAAGAAAGTGAAAGCAGAAATCCATAGGTTGGGGCAACAATATCATAAAAAATACTTTAAAAAAACGAAAATACTGGCAATTTGAAACGAAATATAGTTACAGATCCTTGTATTCTTTTTGTACTAGATTCAATTAAATTGGAACGAAATCTTTCATAATTTTTCGAATTCTTCTTTTTTATCTTATCTTAGTTGTTTTCATCTTTTTCTTAGATTCTTAGATTCGAATCCGAAAAGAGTTATAAGTGAATTAAAAACCCAAAGGAGGGTCATGTCCAAGGGTAAAGATATCCGAGTAAGTGTTCTTTTGGAAGGTACTGGTTGTGATAAAAAGAGTCTAAATAAGGAATAAAGCGGTATTTCTAGATAGATTACTAACAAGAATCGACACAATACGCCTAGTCGATTGGAATTGAGAAAATGATGTCCCCGTCGTTATATAACAACATATGCTAAAGAAGAAAAAAAATACAAATCCTTTATTATAATTATATTTATTTAAATCAATGTTATTTTTGGAATAGGAATAAATAAACTATGGAAAAACCTAAGCGACTCTTTATTAAATCCAAGCGATCTTTTCGTAGACGTTTGCCCCCGATTCAATCGGGGGACCGAATTGATTATAAAAACATGGGTTTAATTTGTCGATTTATTAGTGAACAAGGAAAAATATTATCTAGACGTGTAAATAGATTGACCTTAAAACAACAACGATTAATTACTGTTGCTATAAAACAAGCTCGTATTTTATCTTCGTTACCTTTTCTTAATAACGAAAAACAATTTGAAAAAAGCGAGTCGACTGCTAAAATTACTCCTTTAAGAAAAAAAAATAGAAATTAAAAATTCGAAATCCAATTTGAATTTAGATTCGAATTAAACATGGATTGATGTTTTGTTCAAAATTAGGATAATTCCATTTGATTTTTTTGTTGGAATAAAAAAGATAATAGGTAACGAAGAATAATTTTTTAAGCATGGTTGTTTATTTTGATAGCTTTATCGTATGATAAAGCTATCAAAATAAACAAATTTCTAGTCTATACCTTCCTGCAGTAAATAAGGGGTTTTAAGTTTTTATGATATTATCGGCAATCATAAAAAGACAATTCTCTTTTAATATAGCAATTTGTGCAACTATTTTACGATTAAGAAGCAATTGCTTGGTGTATAGACTATTCATTAAATTATTATAAATATAAGATACTTTTTGATTCTCGCGAATTACTGCATTTATTCGACTAATCCATAAACCACGAAAATCTCTTTTTTTCCTATCTCTATCCCGATGAGCCGAAACTAAAGCTTTCAATTTCTGTTGAGTAATAGTTCGGGTAAGTCTTGAATGAGCTCCGCGAAAACTTGATACGAATAAACGAATTTTTGTCCTCCGTTTGTGAGCTATATATCCTCGTTTAATTCTGGTCATTTAATAAATGATATTTTCAGGAATAACTTTTTCATTTTTCAGTTATTCTTTTTTTCTTCCTAGTCTATTAATAACAAAAATGGATTCTTCCGATGTATAAAAAAAAATTCCAACGGCTCTTGCTACTATAACCGCCCCAACCACGATTTTTTATATTAAACATTTAACCTCAAAATCAGAAATTGTATAGATACTAGATATCAAATAAAATAAAAATAGTAAATGAAATAGGACACATATTTTTATAATGAATTGGTGGGTTCCTTCGTTTCTATGATTTTTTTTAGAAATGACCAGGTCCTCTCTATACACCGGAGCCTTTTTATTTTCATTTTTGATTCATTTAATGAATGTTATTGTTAACTTGTACAGTTCACACTCTGTGGCTCTACCCATGCAATATTGAGTAAGTAGGTTTTTTCACAACCAAATCTAATTCTATAGTAACGGTATTTAATTATGAAAATTTGCTGGGTAGCTGACCCTCTTATTCCATTCTTACAAAATCCATCAAAATACATTCATTAAGGACATACTTTATTTTTAATTGAAATAGTATTTTCTCCGCTTAACGGGTAACTTTTTTTTGTTACCGATGGGAAAGTCCTTCTCATATGAAATTGCAAATGTGTATTATTGGTTTTGCACCAATCGAAACCATAAATTTTATACAAGATAGAAGAATGTAAAGAATTATATAATTATATAGAAAAGAATTATATATTAAGTTAAGATAGTGTGAATGTAGTTTTTGCATTCACACTATCTTAACTGATTACCAATACTGAAAAATTTTAATTTGTTTTTTCTTAGTATTTAAGCTGAACGAGTCGCACATACACCCTGGTACACGTTCCTCGACGTTGAGGGCATCCCCGAAGAGCTGGGGATTTTGTGACGTTTCGGATTGGCTGTCTTGTGTTTCTAATAAGTTGTTTCATAGTTGGCATGGTAAGTCGTACTATATATATCTATATTTTTGTATAATGAGCAGGTTTAGATCTATCCTAACCGTGAATTACTTATATTCTATATTCCTTATTTATAGCCTATATTAATTATATATACTATATTAATAGATTAACTCTTAGAGATTTTATTTTAAAATGTAAAGTAAGATAGAGTAAAAAATTAAATTTCCAATCTTGTATTTAATTAGAATAACCTTTGCCACCAATTTTTTATTCAACTGCTACAAGATCTACAATTCCATGAGCTTGGGCTTCTGCTGCTGACATAAAAACATCCCTTTCCATGTCTTCCGATATAACCCATAAAGGTTTGCCCGTTCTTTGTACATAAACCCTTGTGATAGTTTCACGCATTTTCAGTAGCTCTTCCGCTTCCAGGACAAATTCTCCCGCTTGTGCCTCATAAAAAGAACTAGCAGGTTGGTGGATCATTACCCTGATTATATCACTTAAGTAGTATTTCCCTTATCTTGATAAATCTTTTTAGAATTCTTTTTACTATATTGGTAGATTGCTAAAGATTGTCTTTATTCCCAAAATAAAGGTAACAGAAAAGGGACAAAGACAAATAAGATAAAGGGCAAAAAGTATATTCAATAACCGTACAAGCATTTTCTGCGTATTGATGCATACGGCTTTTGTACTTATGCAATTCATTTTTTCCTCTATGGATAGAGTAGAGTATTTTCTTCGATGAATTTTGTTTCTACATTTACAAATTTCTTTTTTTCTATCAAAGAAAAAAGAAGTACAAAATCTACTAGGTCTTTTGGATCCGGATCCTTAAATAATAAACAATAGAATAACCAACTTTCTTTTTGAATCTATTTTTAAATACTACGATGGTTCCGTTGTTTTTTATATCATTTTGGTATTCAACAATCCAAAAGTTTCTTTTTTTTTTCATATATTAAGTTTTCTTCTGATTCAAATAAAAATTGTTACAAGCTTTCTGGTATGAAAAAAAACAAAAAAGTATGCGACACTACTAAAATGAAACTAGGTTTCTTATAGATCAGATAAAATGGAAAATACCCTCTTTTTCATACTACTCTTTCTATATATAATTAAATGATTCAAAAAAATTGCATATGGAATTCAAAATACCATGCTATTATTACTTTGGTTTTTATGGCGAAGGTATAGTATATATAGATAGATATCTATTCTATATATTCTCAAAGAAAAGAATCATTGGCGCCAAGCGTGAGGAAATGCAAGACGTTTGGTAATTGTGCCTCCTGCCAAAAGAAAGGATCCCATTGAAGCAGCTAATCCCAGACATACTGTCTGTACATCTGGTTGTACAAATTGCATAGTATCATAAATAGCTATTCCAGGTATTACCCACCCCCCCGGAGAGTTTATAAACAGAGACAATTCTTTATTCTCTTTCTCTATGCTCAGATATATCATAATACTAATAAGTTGATTCGATATTTCACTATCAACATCTTGACCTAAAAAAAGTAATCTTTCTCGATAAAGTCGATTGATTAGGATTCCATTTTTTCCTTAAAAGCCGTACATGCACCTTTTGATGCATACAGTTCATCAAAAATTATATAAGCAAAAAAGGAATCAATGTGTCGATTTTAATCTTTCTCTTTTTCTAATGGATTTCTTCGAACTAAAAAAAAAGAAGAATATACTTAATTTAGTGAACTATCTTCTCATTGATGTATTGCTTTCATCGAGATCGAAGCCGAATCACAATGTAATTTTCTTGTTTCTGAATGGACTTTTTCAATTCTTTTAGGTTTCTTTTCTACTCTGAGTAAAGATCTGCCCGATTTGGATTTGCACATATAGAACAAATAGTCCAAAACTATGTATTTTTGTTAGAACTTCTTCCTTTTCTGAATTTATTAATGTTTTTTGTAAAATACAATATATAGATATGATAGAAGTAGTGATCGTAGAAATATTACCAATTGGTTTTTTCTACACAGAGCCTGGGTACTTGATTTTATTGGTCCAATTAAGCCAACCATAAATTATTCATAATTTCGAGTAATAATCTGGAAATTTTATCTAAAAATGAAAAAATCGATAGAATAGTACTTCATTACACTTCACGCTCCCCATTTTTTTATCTTTATGATTTCATCATTCTCTTTTGGGGGTGAAAGCGGGGATATCTCGATCGGGGGAGAAAACGGGTAAATCCCATATAACCTACTATATCTGACAAGTCGCACTATATATCAACCCAAGATGCATCTTTATCCCCGGGGGTTCGAAAGGGTACTCTTGGAACACCAATGGGCATAAAATGGACAAATAATAAAGTCATATATCTCACTTTAGTGTGGAAACGTAAGAATTAGCTTATCGTGTTAAAAAAGATTTACTTGATTTTATATTAATATTGCTTTTTTTTATAAAAAAGAAGACTAAATAAAGTCGAGTTGTTATAAATGGGTCATTGGGGTGATAAGCGAATATGTCTGCATTTACTTATTTAAATAGTCATAGAGAAAGTTGTCAACCCCTTTCGTCTCCCCACCATTGCGTATTGTTACTTATCCGGTATAGAATAAATCTGTTTCTTTGATTTCGACAAATATGATTGTTCCATTTTCCAAGAGAATCTACTGAAAGGCTATATTCATTTTTTTCCAGTGCAATAAAGTTACATAGTGTCTATTTTTTGTTGAAGGGGTATTTTTTCATGGGTTTACCTTGGTATCGTGTTCATACTGTTGTTTTAAATGATCCGGGCCGTTTGCTTTCTGTTCATATAATGCACACAGCTCTAGTTGCTGGTTGGGCCGGTTCGATGGCTCTATATGAATTAGCAGTTTTTGATCCCTCTGATCCTGTTCTTGATCCAATGTGGAGACAGGGTATGTTCGTTATACCTTTCATGACTCGTTTAGGAATAACTAATTCGTGGGGCGGTTGGAATATCACAGGAGGGGCTATAACGAATCCGGGTATTTGGAGTTACGAAGGTGTGGCCGGAGCACATATAGTGTTTTCAGGCTTGTGCTTTTTAGCGGCTATTTGGCATTGGGTTTATTGGGATCTAGAAATCTTTTGTGATGAACGTACTGGAAAACCTTCTTTGGATTTGCCAAAAATTTTTGGAATTCATTTATTTCTTGCAGGGGTGGCTTGTTTTGGTTTTGGCGCATTTCATGTAACAGGATTGTATGGTCCCGGAATATGGGTGTCTGATCCTTATGGACTAACTGGAAGGATACAATCCGTAAATCCCGCGTGGGGTGTGGAAGGTTTTGATCCTTTTGTTCCGGGGGGGATAGCTTCTCATCATATTGCGGCAGGAACGTTGGGCATATTAGCGGGTCTTTTCCATCTTAGTGTGCGTCCACCCCAACGTCTGTATAAAGGATTACGTATGGGAAATATTGAAACTGTCCTTTCTAGCAGTATTGCTGCTGTCTTTTTTGCAGCTTTTGTCGTTGCTGGAACTATGTGGTATGGTTCAGCAACAACCCCCATTGAATTATTTGGTCCTACTCGGTATCAATGGGATCAGGGATACTTCCAGCAAGAAATATATCGAAGAGTTGGTGCTGGGCTAGCCGAAAATCAAAATTTATCAGAAGCTTGGTCTAAAATTCCTGAAAAATTAGCTTTTTATGATTACATCGGAAATAATCCAGCAAAAGGGGGGTTATTTAGAGCTGGTTCAATGGACAATGGAGATGGAATAGCCGTCGGTTGGTTAGGACATCCCATTTTTCGAGATAAAGAAGGACATGAGCTTTTTGTACGTCGTATGCCTACTTTTTTTGAAACATTTCCAGTTGTTTTAGTAGATGGGGACGGAATTGTTAGAGCCGATGTTCCTTTTCGAAGAGCAGAATCGAAATATAGTGTCGAACAAGTAGGTGTAACTGTTGAGTTCTATGGTGGTGAGCTTAATGGAGTAAGTTATAGTGATCCCGCTACTGTGAAAAAATATGCTAGACGTGCTCAATTGGGGGAAATTTTTGAATTAGATCGTGCTACTTTGAAATCAGATGGTGTTTTTCGTAGCAGTCCAAGGGGTTGGTTTACTTTTGGGCATGCTTCATTTGCTCTGCTATTCTTTTTCGGGCACATTTGGCATGGTTCTAGAACTTTGTTCAGAGATGTTTTTGCTGGTATCGACCCAGATTTAGATGCTCAAGTAGAATTTGGAGCATTCCAAAAACTTGGAGATCCAACTACAAGAAGACAGGTAGTATAACATTCTTTTGTTCTTTTCTACTTTTTTATAATTTTGAATTTCATATAAAGAACTAGATAAATCTTGATTGGAATCATTGCATTTATTCTTTTTTTTCTTTTCGAAAAGAGCCCCACCCCAAGAAACAGGTATGAAAGCTATAATTGTAAACCACGATTAAATTTATGGAAGCTTTGGTTTATACATTCCTCTTAGTCTCAACTTTAGGAATTATTTTTTTCGCGATTTTTTTTAGAGAACCTCCTAAAGTTCCGACGAAAAAGGTCAAATAATTTTTTATTATCTTAATTGAAGTAATGAGCCCCCAATAGGGAGGGCGCATTACTTCAACTAGTCCCCATGTTCTTCAAATGGATCTCTTAGTTGTTGGGAGGGTTGCCCAAAGGCAGTATATAAGGCATACCCAGTAAAACTTACAAGTAAACCAGATATAGAGATGGCAATTAGAGTTGCTGTTTCCATTATTTTAATTCTAAAGTTTCCAGATCACAATAGATCTATAGGATAAGATCCTTATATTTACAGCGGAATGGTATACAAAGTCAACAGATCTAAATGAATAAAAAAGAGTATTTATGGCTACGCAAACCGTTGAGGATAATTCTAGATCTGGTCCAAGACGAACTGTTGTAGGGAATTTATTGAAACCTTTAAATTCAGAATATGGTAAAGTAGCCCCGGGGTGGGGAACTACTCCTTTGATGGGTGTTGCAATGGCTCTATTTGCGATATTTCTATCTATTATTTTGGAGATTTATAATTCGTCCATTTTATTGGACGGAATTTCTATCAATTAGATTCACAAGAATCGAGTAATTAGTTTATAGAAAGTGAAGCCTTTAGGTTTCTTATTGTTTCTTAGTCTATTCCATGTTGATGTGGTAGTTTGATCGTAGAATTTCTTTGTTTCTGTATTTCCGGAATATGAGTGTGTGACTTGTTTTAATTGGTCCTATTGAAAGTACAGAACATAAAATGGGTCTGTCATCTTGATATAGATGGTTTTATTCCGTCAGATATTTAATCTAGTATCTGGAGCACGGAATATAGAAAATAGATTCTAAAAATCTTAATACTATGATTCATACTAAATATTTAGACCTCGCAACTGGATTTAAAAACCTTTTCAAAGAGTTCTAAAAATATATTGAAAAATTTTGATTCTTTCAAGCTTCTCCAGTTTGTCTTTATTTTGAGCAAAGGACAAACCTTTCCTTGAATTTTTTCATTATATTTTATCTATTCATTGAAGAAGTGATGATCCAGCAATTCTTACTCAGGGAATTTTTGGACTTCGATTAAAAATTGTTTTGAATCATCGTGGTTCTAGTATGAATCTGAGGTTTTTTTTATTCATTCATATGGTCCTAACAAGAGAATCCTTATCAATAATAAAAATTCAAGAATAAAGAAGACAGCAGTAAATTCACATTATACAAATAAAAAGAAGTAAAGAATATTCAAGAGGCCTTAAAAGATCACGATAAAGACGGGTGCGCCGACTTGATATTTTGGCATTATAACAAAAAAGAATAGCTTTCGGATTTTTATTTCTTTTTTATCGTAAGAGAAAATTAGAATCATAGGATTAAATAAAGCAGTTTCAAACTTTCTATTACGGATATCTGTTTTTGTTACAATCAATATTTGGGTATTTTTGTTTGAGCCGTACGAGATGAAATTCGCATATACGGTTCTCTGGGGGGGTTCCTTTGGGTTACCTATCTCAATAAAGTTTATGATTGGTTCGAAGAACGTCTTGAAATTCAGGCGATTGCCGATGATATAACCAGTAAATATGTTCCGCCTCATGTGAACATATTTTATTGTTTAGGGGGAATTACACTTACTTGTTTTTTAGTCCAAGTAGCAACAGGATTTGCTATGACTTTTTATTATCGCCCAACCGTTACTGAAGCTTTTGCTTCTGTTCAATATATAATGACTGAAGCTAATTTTGGTTGGTTAATCCGATCAGTTCATCGATGGTCGGCAAGTATGATGGTCTTAATGATGATTCTACACGTATTTCGTGTGTATCTTACAGGTGGTTTTAAAAAACCTCGCGAATTAACTTGGGTTACGGGTGTAGTTTTGGCTGTATTAACTGCATCTTTTGGTGTAACTGGTTATTCCTTACCTTGGGATCAAATTGGTTATTGGGCAGTAAAAATAGTAACAGGCGTACCCGAAGCTATTCCTGTAATAGGATCGTCTTTGGTAGAATTATTACGCGGAAGTTCCAGTGTGGGCCAATCTACCTTAACTCGTTTTTATAGTTTGCATACTTTTGTATTACCTCTTCTTACTGCTGTATTTATGTTAATGCACTTTTCAATGATACGTAAGCAAGGCATTTCTGGTCCTTTATAGTGAATATGGGTCATAGATATTTGTAATCACTTCATTATCATTTTGTATTTTGGGGAGGATTTTTTTTCATTGCTACAATTATGGATTATAAAACAAAATAAAACATGTATTTAGATATTTTTCTTCAACTTAACAAAAATTGAATTTTTTTTACATACAAAAATAGTTGAAGGGAATTCTCCAAAAAAAATGGATTATGGGAGTGTGTGACTTGAACTATTTATTTGGCCGCGCAGATATATGACTTTATCTTATCTGCCACATTATAATTTACAATTAAATGTGTCTTTTTTCCAACCACCAAGCAAGGCTCTTACAGAGAGGGTAGGCTGGTTTTACTTGAAGAGAATCTTTTCTATGATCAGACTCGATTTTATTCTGCATCAACAGGCTCCATAAGATCCAGTAAAAGAAGTGATGTGATATAGTCTGAATTCTATATAGTATGACAACGCATTCATTTCCTATGCATTGATTTGATTTCTGATACTATTGGAGTGAACAAAGTAGATCTAAAGAACAACGCAAGTTAGGTTATATTAGTAACAAGTAAATTCTTTGTACATAAAAAGTATCAAGATTTTTTTTTGATAGGATAACAATTGCAAAGTTTGAGATCACCCAGAAAGCATTATCAACTTGAAAAGTCTACTCGGGTATTGAGCGTTTACTAAAATTTACTTAAAAAGAACTTAATTTTTTTTTCAATAAAAAATGGTAACTTTGGAAAAAGAGAATAGAATCAAGTTTCTTTTATTATTTAGAATCTTCATATATGTGTGGATAACACATACATTTTTTTCTAGTTTATTCTATAGATACAGTTGAAGAAAAATTTGATTAGTGCTCGAGCCGGATGATGAAAAATTATCATATCCGGTTCTTTTGGAGGATGGATCTATAAGAATTCACCTATCCCAATAACAAAAAAACCTGACTTGAATGATCCTGTATTAAGAGCTAAATTGGCTAAGGGAATGGGTCATAATTATTATGGAGAACCCGCATGGCCTAACGATCTTTTATATATTTTTCCAGTAGTAATTCTAGGTACTATTGCCTGTAACGTAGGCTTAGCGGTTCTAGAACCATCCATGATTGGGGAACCTGCGGATCCTTTTGCAACTCCTTTGGAAATACTACCTGAATGGTATTTTTTTCCCGTATTTCAAATACTTCGTACAGTGCCCAATAAGTTATTGGGCGTTCTTTTAATGGTTTCGGTACCTACGGGATTATTAACAGTACCCTTTTTGGAGAATGTTAATAAATTCCAAAATCCATTTCGCCGCCCAGTAGCAACTACCATCTTTTTGATTGGTACTGTAGTTGCCCTTTGGTTAGGTATTGGAGCAACATTACCTATTGAGAAATCCCTAACGTTAGGTCTTTTTTAAAATTATAAGATTGGTTTCATTTTGAATTCATTTTGAAATAAAATATCATGACATCTGTATTGTATATCTAGGGAGAATTCTTTCTGAACCTACTAATCCCTAGATACATCTATTCCTTTTTAGATATATTCTGACCATTAGGATTTGTTCTAAATATTTAAATTACATATTTTGACCTTTCATTTTGAGTTTAGAAAAAAAATCAATTTGAAAAAATCCTATGTCAATAGATTTCAATTTTATGCAAAATACTTTTGTATTTTTAAAATGTCCAATATAGATTTTCCATCTTCTACGCGAAAATGTTCAAATTTCAGAAGGTCTTCTTGACTGTTATTCAAAAGTTCTAATAATGTATGAATATTGGATCTTTTGAGACAATTATAGATCCTGGGAGGTAATTCTAATTGGTCAATAAAAATAGATTTCAATGCTATTTCTTTTTTATTTTTCCTTAGTTTATCTTTAACCAATATATCATGAAAAGTAAAAAGGGGCAAAGTCACTTTGTCTTGATTTTTTTCTAAATGAAAGTTATCTTCTTCTGCGTGTAAAAAGGGAAGAAATAAATCAATCAAATTTTGGGAGGCTTCATAAAGGGCTTCCTTAGGAGTTAAACTTCCGTTTGTCCATATCTCCAGAAAAAGTATTTCTTGTTTTTCATTCCCATTGACATAAGAATGAATACTATAATTTACATTTCGAACAGGCATGAATCTAGCATCTATATCATAACTTCCGTCTTGAAAGTTTTTTAATGTTTTTATACGATACCCACGATTTCTCTCAATTTTTAATTCAATACACAAATTAACAGGTTCTGTTACGTTGGCTATATGTTGTCTATTATCAACGATTTCCACCGAGGGTGGTAAAATGATGTCTTGAGCGGTTATATATCCAGGACCTTTGAAAGAAATCCATGCGTCCTGTGTTCCATACATATTACTTTTCAATACAATTTTTTTCAAATTCATGAAAATTTCATGTACTGATTCTTCAATACCTATT
>NW_028196805.1:0-2500 GCF_037176805.1 Vigna unguiculata
AACTCATACCAGGGCAGGCAGGGAAAGACTGAGACTACCGATACCGAGCCGGGGTTGATGAAAGATCACAGGATAGATACCCTATGGTTTGGTTGGTCTCTATGCCTGCTTCACTTCGTAGCATTAAGGGGACAGTGCAATGAGGGAAATCGACTAGGAACGCGATGTCTTCCCATAAAATGAAGAGTGGAGGGGACTTCGACTGCCTTCTTGTATCGGGTGAAGAGAAGGGGGTGGTAGGCTTAGTAGGGCTCGAACCTACAATATTACCGTTATGAGCGGTACGTTTCAACCGATTAAACTATAAGCCCCTACGGATCTCTACATGCAATTCGCTCACTTCGGGAAGAGTGGACGGAAAGAGGAGGCCTTTGCTCTATCTGCTTCTTCCTCTTCCAGGAATGAACAATTGGATAAAAAAATTTCTTCTTTGTTTGTATATATATATATATAAATAAGAAAATAAAGATTAAGCAAGCGGCCCTTTCGTGACTCAAACTGCCGGTACGCTTTCCGGCTCGCAACGACTCAAACGGGCGGGGGCTATCTATTTGCTTGCAATGCGGGCTGTTCGCCTTTCGGATTCGGAAAGGGTTCGCCTATTTGATTTTGATTCAAAAGGCGCTACTAAACTACTCTAGTACAGCTAGTGTTAGTAGTACAACAGAATGCCGTTCACCCCGCAATCCCTTCTTCTTCAAGAGCTCCCTATTCTCTAGCAGCCCCTTCTTTCACAGCTCCTTCTCAAGCACTTGCCATTGTCTGGAAATTGGCCTTGCCCCATTCTTCGAGGCGCATCAATTCCTTGCCTTTGCTCTCATTGCTGCTGGAAGTCCAGTCTTTTAAGTGAAGTGAAATCCCAAAAATGGAAAGTCAGTAGTCATTGTCGGGATGGAAAGCTACTCTTCAACCACTTATTTAAGCGCTATGCACCTAAGCTCAGTCTTTCTGGCAGCTATCTTGCTAAACCTAGATTCTTGCTAAATAGTTCCTTTTTCTTCTCTCTTTATGCTCGAAATCGTACTCATTCGACATCGAATTTCATGGGCTGGGCATACCTTCTTTAGCTTAGCTCATTTTTATCTTTATTTTACTTTTAGGAAGATCCCACGAATCGTCTTCTATCGACATCGTCTGCTTACTCTTATCGTACGCTCTTCTTACCCAACCCAAATCGTCTGGTACTTTGTCCGCTCTCCCTTTCCTGGTGAAGGAGAGAGAGTTTTACAAGCTGATGCAGCTAAGAAAGTCTCGTTGAAAGCAGGAACGAAGACTGTGACGACTATTTGAACTAGTTTCAAAGGCTTGATTGACCCTTGGGAGTGAATCTGGCTAGGGCGCCCTCGTAAGGCGTAGGGTAGGGATTTGAAACCGGAGGCCTCTCCTCATCTAGTTCTTTCGTTACGCCGAGAAGAAGCAGAAAGAAGCTTGGAAGAAGAGATGGTCAATCTTCATCTTATGGGCGAGACTGCTAAAAAAGAGGCTCTTTAAAGCCAGAACGAGTCCTCTCTTGCGGGAGGGATAGGCGGGAAAGGGGGAGGAGGTCTTCAGTCACTCCGTTTTTGAATTGGGTCACGAATGGTATTCGATTTCTTTTAACAGCAAAAAAGCATTCGAACTTGGGAGATGCGAAAAAGAATCAGGTTCTTTTTTATATTCCTTCTTCAAGATAGTACGCACAGGTGAGAACATCCCTAATCGAATGGCCTAGCTTTGCTTCTTCCTCTTTCTCTGCTTCGGTTTACCAAAGGGGGTGAGGTCGACCTTCTTTCGGTGGTACCTTTTCTGTCTAGCTCGTTCTCTTGGTCAAAACAACTACTCCTTAGTGGCCAATAAGAATCAGAATCGCCCGGGATGAGTGAGAGCTAAAAGAAAAGCCTAGCGGCAATTCCCGATCTTCTCTTGATAGAAAGATCATATCAACACCGAACGAAGACAGATCGTAGTTACGAGAAGAAAGGTATGCCGGTTGATGGATGTAGTTCATTCTAGAAGTAGTTTGTTAACCGAATTGAATTGTTCGGTCGTGGTACTTTTGCTTGCTATTCAAACACATTGTCGAAAGGGGAAGATCGAATTAGCTCTGGTTCAAGAAGCCTAGCCTTCTTTCTTCGGAATTCTACTGAACGGGTCGATCCACTTTACTTTACTATAAGTAAGTAAAATCGGAAGCCGTTTCAGGTGCATAAACAAAAAGGCTCGGATACAGAGGGGCTACTCTAGTCACTCCAAGTCCTAGCTAAGTAAGGAACAGACTCTCCAAACAGAAGTACGTACTGCGCGGCCGAGGAAGCATCTAAAGTAGAATAATCCGAATCCGTTGAATAGGAAGCCTTTGATCCGCTTTCTGAGAGCGCTGAATCATTCGATTCGAAAAAGGTCATAGCACCACGCTTACTCTTACTGCTTCAGGTTCACCTCTTTTCTTAGGATTGGCTGCCCTGAGGTTCTTGTTTGGAGTCATTTGTTTATCACAGAACAAGTCCCCCTCAGTCACTGC
>NW_028196805.1:7500-12500 GCF_037176805.1 Vigna unguiculata
AGCTTGCTTGCCACTTGCAAAGAAAGAGCTTTTGAGAGTCAAGTCAGGCAGTAAAGCACAGACATGGCATGCGGAGAATCCGTTTTTACAGCGGATTCTTTAAGACCTTATTCTGTAACAGCTCCTTCATGCTTGACCTCCTCGCTCCCTATCGGCTAAAGCATAAAGGAGCGATCCCTGCCATCCATATTGCGATGGCTCTGGCTAACAATCTTAATCGCCTTCTCCTGCTCATCCACGGCCTTATCCTCTCGTATTCCCCCGTCTCTGACTCGCTCCTACTCCCTCCTATTCCCTACATATACTTACTCTTTGATTGCTGACTGGCTATTGCTAAGAAGAGAAGGCCATGAGCTAAAGTAGGTTATAGTCTCTAGCTTCGTAACTTCGCTCCCTTCATCCACTTATTCACTCCTCTCTTGCTCAACTAGAAGATCCAGGGTCTAAAGGTACAAGAGGTTATGAAATAGAATACGCTTGCTTTGGCGATTCCTACAACTACTTATATATATGACTATTCCGATTTATGTTTCTGGTGTTGCTTGTGCCTGTTGCTGCTCCTGGTCTTCCCATTGACTTCCGCCGAATACGAAAGGTAAAAAGCAAGTCAATCTATTAGCCATCTCCCTTCGGCTCCTCTTTAGATCGTGGACTCGGGCTTCTTAAGTTAAGGGAAGCACTTCGTTCCACTCGTTCTAGACATACTCTAAACTCCTAACAAGAGAAAGAAGGGAGTAAACAAGAGCTACAACAACTAGAGTGTCAAGGCCAGGAGGAGGCAAGGGAAGTTTATTTTGGGAAGCAAGCCCCTCAACTTATCCGCTTATCGGAAAGAGCAGGGACCTACTACCTACAGGCAGAGACAGGACAGCAAACTTATGGGCACCTGATTGTAAGTCATATCTATTCTTTGCTCGTGAAGTCTACGAAGCGAGCCTTCACTGGGGAGATAGCGACCTCTTAAACTCCACTACTACTACCTGTACTCAATCAAGTACAAGTAAAAAAAAAAAAGAAACAATTAATATTTTTATTTTTGGAAGCGAAGCGACCTAGTCGAGCTATTGTCAAGTTAAGCAGTTCCTCTTGTCGAGCTAGACTCTACTCGCGCTATAGTCGAGGAAAGCTCGCGCGTTATTCGTGTTAAGCTGTCGAGTTAACTAGACTCGAGGAACTAATCCTTTAGGTTTAGGCAACTCCTCCTCTCTGAGAAGAGGACACTTACTTAGTTCAGTGCAACAACAAAAGAAAGGACCCTTACCCCTCTATATCCCTTTTTTTTGGGGGGAAGATCAAACTCTTGAACTAAATCTACTACTGTTCTCACTCATTGACATAAGTAAAAGCTAAAACTTCCTTACTAAAAGAACTCGTACCGGTACTCTTGAGTTCACAACCCTAAAAACCTTAGATTGGAGTATAAACTCGATCCTACTAATTACGTAGAACCATGAGCCATCGATCGAGTGAGTTCGAGGTGGTTCATGCTTTCTATATAACTCGCTGTACGCTAAGGCAAAGGTTGTAACCATGCGTCATGCGTGCCGTAAGCGGGCTCTGGTGGGGGAACCCGTAGGAAGGGGGGACGACCCGCCGAATTCACATCAGAAATCGCCAGAACACAAACGAAATCTTGAATTGCGTATAGAAACAAAACGAACCACTTCTATTCTCGGAGCTGAGGTATATGAAGAATGGCTTTTTGGTCCCTTTCGTCCAGTGGTTAGGACACCGTCTTTTCATGTCGAAGACACGGGTTCGATTCCCGTAAGGGATGGCTACTCTTTCCCGGCCGCTTTCAGTTAGTGTTCATTGCTGAGTGATCGCTCGCTATCTGGCTGGAAAAGGTGGTCCGGAAGCTTTCTCTCTCCCAGCAAGCAAGACGAGATCACCACTTCTCTCAGTAATGGACTTCCTTTCATTCTTCCTTAGCCTTAGATGTCCTATCATAGATTATCGAACCTCCGACAGACTCCCCATGCATGCGTTCTTTCTCTCCTCCCCTCAGCCATACATCTCTTTTTTCTTTTGGCCGTTTTTGTTAGGCATTGAACCCCACCTTAGGTGCTGAGTGGTGTCCTCCCCTCCCTAATACCTAACAAAAAGTTCCGTCTATGGAGCCTAAAGCTTAAACCATGGCAGTAAGCAGTAAGTTGGCCTAGTCTCTTGCCCAGCCTTCGCCTTCTTCAGTGGCCAAGTTGAAGCGTTCAACGGTTCTTCGGCCTACCACCTTTCTTTTTCAAGGTTGAGCTTGTTCAATTGAAGCTAATGCTATGCTGCCCTTCCCTTGTTCAAGAGAAGGCGAGGACTTTTAGCTACCGGCCCAAACAAAAGAGATTAGCCTCTTGATCGATCGATTGATTGGATTGCAGTACGAAGGGGTTTAAGAAGGAGGCATTGGAGAGAAGTAGGCATGGTGGCCAACCAAGGCAGTGAAATCGAGACAATCAATCGGAAGGAAGAGGGTTTAGTTAGGAGTCCGGGTTCCATCCTATAAGTTGAAGGAAGGGGGCAAAGGAAGTTATCTTTGCCCTTAGTCTTGGGTTCAGTGAATAGGGAAATTAGGTTAGTCTTATTCCCTAGCTGAGTGAATAGGCCGATCTCTCGTATAGTGATAACGCTTTCTCTGATAGGGGTCTATTTTATCTGACTTGACTCAGCTTGACCTACTTGACTCAGCGGTTAGAGTATCGCTTTCATACGGCGAGAGTCATTGGTTCAAATCCAATAGTAGGTAAGGCCGAAAGCCCTGCGCCAGCATGACAGCAAGCACGGACTGGCGGAGTCAACTGAATGACCAAAGCATCGGTTGCTTCCACTTGTGGCCTTCTTCGACCGCCTTGACACCTTAATCTCAGGGAACCCCCTCTCCTCTCTTCTTCTCTTCATGTATGTGGGCTGCCTGCCCCGTCCCGAATAGACGAACAGGAACAAGCTAAAGGCGCGAGAGAGAGTTTATACTCAATGCACCTCCCCTCTTCCACAATTAGGTGAAGACCAGGGGGCCGGAAACCCCAACGGTAAACCTTTCACCGCGCCACACGATTCTTTCGCGAAGCGCTCTCTCAGACGCACTCCTGCCTCCGCAAGCAAAGAGGTTTCAAAGATACCAGGCGACCAAGTGAAAGTGAACAGCCCCGAGCAAATCTTATAGAGAGCGTACCCGTTGTAGCCAAAAAAAAAGAAATGAACACATCTATAGTTGTGGACAGTAAAAAAAAGAGGTTCTTCGAAGCTGTGCTAATGGTGGTCAAGGATAAGGTACTAGTTTCAGTGGGAGACATTCAGTCTGCATGAGAAATCTGGGAGACTCCACAGAGAATGTATGAGTCAGTGACAATGGTAAACATGAAGTTTCTTCGGCAACGGTTTTTTCCAAGCAAGATGCAAGAGGGGACGAGCGTGTCTCAGCACTTAGACAAGATGGAGAAGATTCTCCAATAATTTTTAGCAGTGAGAGTCAAAATGACTGATCGTGATTAGTGACCGGGAAGTCTGCTGAAGTCGTTTGAGTCTTTGACAACCACTCTCTCCCGTGAAACTCCTCCTTTAACTATGATTGATCTGACCATTTTCTTTAGGCAGAAGCTGAAAAGAGATTTGAACAGCAGTCTGAAAAGAAAAGACTAATGCTGCGCAAAAGAATATGTTTCAAAAGAATAATCTATTAATCTCCTTCATTCGAAAGACGACAATCAAAGCATCACGACTCGAGGAACATTCCTCAAGGGAGTGAACCGGTGAGATCGGTAGACAACCCGTCAAAGGAAGCCGCTAGGCATCAAGCCCTATTATCTTAAACCTAGGGAGGGTGGCCATTGTTGGGTGGTGAGTTGCAATGAAAGAGCTGAGAAGTTGTGGATGTACTACATAGAAGGTTGAGACTCTCTTGGCTCAAGCTGGAACACTTTCTCTGTGCCTACATACCGAATCAGACAAGTGAATCAACCGGTGGTATGTTCTTCTTCACGTGATCGTGCTCTAGACCTATGGGATTCACAACCAAGGGGGCTGCCCTGCCTGGTCATCGGGCGTACCCTATCTTGAATCTGGGGGAATCCGTCTCGGCATCTGTCCTACTGGCTGTTGAAGGTGCTGGCTGATGAAAGACATCCCCAGAATGCCCCCCTTTCGTGCCTATCTCACTTGTTTACAGCTCTTATGGGTCTTTTCGCTGCTTTCACATGATGCAATATCTGGGCCTCCTAGACCTGCTCTCTCGCCCAAGCCTCATAGCATTCATATTCCAAGCACTAAGTATCCCCTGCCTGCTCAGATGCGTCAATCCGCCTATCGGTAGCCTTTTCCCCGCATAGAGAACTTAAAAAAAAGTTATTGGTAGGAGGGAACTAATACTTTAGATAAGGTTCATTGCTATTTGCTCTCCCGTCACGCTAGCACTTTAGAGACTATCTTAGCCCAGAGTTAGGGATCACAATAAGGATTACCAAAAGTAGGCAGTACTGCGGTACCAGTCCACGACTACCATTTCTGTAACTGAACTTCCCTGCCCCCTGTCCACTCAGTCTCCTTTTCGGACTTCAGGAGCATTGAGTAAAGGTAGGCACGGGGGCTGGAAGATCTACTCATTCAAAGGGAAAGCGCACCCAAAATTTTATTTTCACAATAAGAGCTAGTGGAATGGACCCTTTCCTCATGCCAGCGGGGGAAAGAAAAGAGGCCCACTACGAGAGGAGAGAGTGATTCAGCTGCTAACAAGCGCAGGTTTTTCATGAAATGAATGGTTCTTCGGGAAACGTATGTTGATGAGGAGGTGTTCCATAGTATCAAAAAGGAAACCTGGGCTCCGTTCGAAGAGACGAAGTTTGGTCCTTCTCCCTCACATGCTCCTTCCCATGAGCTACTCGGTTGGCTTCGTGAACGAGAACGCTGATCACCCTCACGCGGGAAGATGAACATTTCATTGAAAGGGCTGAAAGGGTAGCGACGGGATGTAGATGTTGATTTTTGAGGTCGCGTACTGTAGTTATAATGCCTTC
>NW_028196805.1:17500-43383 GCF_037176805.1 Vigna unguiculata
CAACAAAACAGCCCTTCCATATAGATCGTCGTGGCATGAACTTTGTCAAAAAATGAATTTCTAGCTAACTCCTCTTCCTATTGATCTTGATTAGTTCCAGCTTGTTGAGAGTTCTCTTTTCTTTCTAGACCGTCTCCTGAAAGACCTGCTTATCCCGCATGTGCTTTCCCCCCACTCATTCAATCACTTGCTTGTGATTGCAGCCATTCCCCGAAAAAGGGAGAGACGAGGGAATCGTCCGCTCCCGTTCATGTGACGAATCGAACATCGTTAGGTCCCGAATTCTGCGAACCACCGGACCTAGACCAAGATCTCCATTACGTCGTACGATATATCGATCCGAAGAACTTTCAGTTGTAAGTCATCCATTCTGCTCCTATCTAAAGTGATGCTAGGCTGCTTCACGCAGGTGCGCTTCGCTCGGCCACATGATGAACATGTTTTAAGCTAAATGTCGAGCGCTTAAGCGGAGCTTGTGGTCACTCGTTCCTCGCTTGTTCCAATCCTAGTAAAGTCAGATCCGATTCTACACTACATACGATATTTCCGGCCCTCACTAGCTCTTCGCTTGGTTGTACAAAGAGCATGCCCGAGGGGGCTACTACGCTCACCGCGCACTTGCATCACCACCTGAGCTTCGCTACCGCTTCGCCCAGCTCCTACGCCTACCACGAATCTTGAATCATCACGTGGCTGCTAAAGCAAGCTAAGCTTCACACGGCCCTGAGGAAGCCAAAAGACAGACCCTCTCACGGCCGAAGGCTCCGCAACACGTTGGAGAACTTTTAGATCCCGCCCTAAAACGCCCATTTTCCTAGAGTTCCGAAGTGATCCTCATTCTCACCGCAGCCTTCTTAAGCCGAAAGAAAGCCGGGCAAGAATCGCATTGGTAGTACGAAGGGGGAGCAGAATCGTATCTGGCAGTGGTTCTTCGGATCGATCACAGATTATCGGCCCCGTCGTTTGGCTTCCACTCCAGTTGACCTCTCTTGTTCTCCCCCCCCCCCTTACACAACCGGGTGGAGGACTCATGTAAACTTATTCCTTGAGGTCCCCGTTCAGGAAGGCATTTTGAACATCTAATTGGAACAGAGGCCAATCTCGATTCGCAGCAATAGAGAGCAGGAGACGAACAGACTTCATCTTGGCTACCGGGGCAAAGGCTTCCTCTTAATCTATCCCATATGTTTGAGTAAAGCCTTGACTAGCCTGACCTTTTCCTCCTTTCTCCCACAAAGCTTCCCTTCACAACCAGTCCCATATCCAATTAGTAGAATTCGAGATGGGGAGAGTCAAAATGAGACAAATGCGCATTTCCTATCTGAATCGAGAGGTATCAGATCGAAGTCACATAAGTCATGTATTATAATGAAAGTTATTTCCGGGAGAACAAAGTGGATTTATGAGCAAATTATGGCATGAGAGGACCAATGAGACAGAACACTGTTGGATGCATTCCTTCGCTAGCAGGGCTTCGGCCCATCTCAATGGAAGAGTCTTCGGTCAGTAATCTCGTACTCTCGACCGGCTCGAACCACTACGTTATCCATGTTCCGGCTCATCCTATTCATGTCACCAGAACCTGTAATAAACCATCATTTCAAACCATCCTGTTACAGGGAATCTTTGGATATCAGTTCGAGGGGAGCCCCGGGGAATTTGATCAAACAAAGTCTGTGATCGGAGGAAGGAATAGAAAGACCCCTAGTAATCTTAAACAACAAGGACAAACACAAGGTACAGAGACAGAGAGAGAGGCGCGACAGCCGCAAGGCACTTTTGCTTTGCTTTGATTTGATTGTATCGGGAGATGGGCTTGCGTATTAGTTGGGTTTGCTTCTACCGAGGCAATGTTCCGGAAATGAGGTTTATCTAAAAGAGCAACCGGCTGAGCACGAGGTCCCACATTGTCTCCATCAGCGGCTAGGAAAAAGTCTTTGACTCTTCTTCTAGTTAACCACTGCTTTAGACTATTCCTACTATTCATAGTTCTCAATCTGATCTCGTCCAAGTCTTTTTTTTATAGTATTGTCTTATTAAGTATATAAAGAAAGAAGAAAGTCAAGCTTTCGGGAAAGGAGTGAATTATTTGAATACTTCTTCCTCTTTCCCTTCTTCTCAAGCTCTTACTCTTACTGGCGCAGAGAAAGTATTACGGCCAGACGACTTAAACACAGCGCTCTTATCTCCGACCTCCTAGGACCCAAGCAAAGGATTGACTTCGCTAACCTCAGCTTAACCGAAGTCAATATTCTAACAGAACTAGAAAGGGCATACCTTGAATACAGATCAAGATTCACTCATGCACTCTGGAACTTACTTAGGAAAGCTAGCCTTAGCCCAAAAATAAAGGAAGGCAGCCGAAAGCCCTACAAAGAATATCGCTGATGAACAGGCCCATCGGGTGGGGTTGTCAGTTGAGAAGGAAGTCTTTATTGAATTGATCATAGAAAAAAAAGGATAGAAATGGAATCGGTTGTTTAAGTCGGAAGATCAGATGTTTTGAGCGGAGAATCGGGTTCTGCTAAGCAGAAAAGCCTTCTTTCTCTAATTAATGGGTCGATTCGAAATTGGAATGGAGTTTGAGGCTAGTGGAGCAAGCATGAATAAGAAAAGGAAAAAGCCAAAATGAGTGGAAAGAAATTCAAAGCTAAGCCACCACCACCGAATAGAACCGACGAGGAATATCCTGTCCTTCCCTACCTACTGTATTCAAGCGAACAAGTGTGTTAAGCGAATCACTTTCCGCCGGTGGTACGCACTACATGAAATCAATGCCCAGACCACTATGTGCGTAATCTATATATCTATCCTTATTGATTTCTTTCGCCTATGGAGTGTTAGGGTATTGCGAAGCTTCTCACTGGAATAGACTCGAGATTAAGCACAAGAGACGCTTGGGCCTATTACAGACAGGCTCGCAAGCTTAACACGATGAGAAGGTTCCCCACTTAACCCTAGTTTTCGGGTAGAGTAGTGGTCGCCATGCGCCCATCGGTTATAGCCGCTCGCTAGTTGGGGGCAGGAGACAGCCTTTCAGAGAAGAGAAAGAAGGTCTACTGGCCCGGTACGGTGTGGTTTTGTTGGATTTATCCGTCCGCGTACTTTCACTGGCCTTTTGAATCGATCCTGAAAGACTCCCCAAAAAATAGAAGGTTATCCGCTTCTCCGCTGTTTAAGCTCGAAATCTGAACTTTCACAACCACCAACAGGAAGACAAGTCAGTATGGGATCAAAAAAAGTCTTTTTCTAGTCAAGTTCCAGCTCTAGATAGGGAAGGACGACGAAAAGCACGAGTTTACTTTGAGGTAAAAAAAGCCGACGGTGCCTAATCTCCTCGGATATCATCGGCCATCGTTCTCATCGATGCGATGACCAGACATGTCACACACCATCCCTCGCTGCCCTAACTCACCAATCCCTAGCATCTACCAAAGTGGTATCCTCTCACGGAGGCTAGTAAGTAGGCTTTTCTCATATTTGTCACTCTCCACCCAGTCCTCCGATGGAAGGGGTACTATCCAATTGTAAGTAGCTTGATTACTGTCTGGCCTTTATCCCTTGCTCATAAAAAACGGATATGGGAAAGGTTGGTGAAAGTGTAAACTAGTGACCTCGAAAGATAGGTGGGCCATATCCAGTCCAGAATGCATTAGACTAACTGCATTGGTACCGAAACATCTGATCAGGCCGTCTGGGGTATATGATATGACAGGTCGTTGTACTAATGATCGGTAGGTGGGACTGATACCTAACTCGGGTATCTATCCCTGTGGAGGGCCCCCATTCAATGATCAGATATGTCCATGGGATTAGGTATGAAATGGGCCATACCAACTTGTTGCTTGAACAAGTCCTAGTGGTGGGGCTCCTCATATGGTTAGCCTCCCTGACCCGTAGCGTAGATTGTGGAATGGGATTGGGAATCTATTTGAGTATGAACCGAATTTCGGAGGGGGTTCCAATTCATATCCGAGCGTTGGTGCACTTCCCATCTGTTCCCGGGCTTTGACGTAAGGCCTGTAGACCGAGCCTCATATCCCTGACTTCAGAGTCCTACGGTCTTCTTCTCCCTAATTCTCTGTGAGAACGAATCTTAACCCTTGCTTGGTCTTTTTCTTCCTCCTGACTCTCACTTGGAAGCAAGAGATGAAGACGTAAGCCTTCCTTATGATCGATCACCCTTTCCCGCTGGTCCAGTCCGTTTTTCTTTCTTCACTTCCTTCCGCTTAGCCGATAGTGGGAACTCTAAGAATTTGTTGAGTAGGCATCCATGAAAGGTCTTCACTAGGGCTGCCTCTTTTCAGCTCTTTCTTAGGCTCTCTCGAGTGGGTTTGCACTCTGTTATGCTCTGAGTTTATCTTATCTTGGCTTCTTTCTATGGATTCATCCTTGTTCTACGCTCATGCTCTTTCCATGAGGAAGACTTGCCCTTGATGATGGAACAACGGCTACCTCGGTCTCCTATAGCTAAACCATCCTAAAGAGCCAGCCAAAGGACCCGCATGCTCGGATCTTGTATCAGGATTAGCTTCTTTCTATAGGAATATATATCTAATAGGGAGAAGCTCTTGCGGAGATATTGCCAGAAAGGCGGGTGGTGGGAAGGATAGACTATATATATAGTAGATCCGACTTCCTCGACTGAAAGGTGAGCTACGGGGTCCAGGTTAGTTGATCTATTAAGAAGGTGAAAGAGCTTCCCTGGGCTTACAGCTCGTGAAGTGAGTCCGCTTTCTCCTTTATAACCCTTAATGCCTTCTAACGCATTCTACAAATCTTCGACTACCCTACAGTTAACAACAAGGAGAAAGGCAAAGGCTTTGATTCCTGAACCTCCCATTGTGCCATCCTGCTCTCCAAACTACAAAGAGAAGACACTTTCATAGACATCAAGAACAGCAGAGAATATCCGCCTTAATCTTTATATAGGTTGCCCCTCTTCTTCTCTCCTAGCTATCAGAATAGGAATCGCTATTCGTGGAAGAAGGACTCTCTCTTATGGCTTTGCCTGCCGCCTTTCACCCGCTTCTCTAAGGAAAAAGTCTAATGTCATGTTGATGCCATCAGAATCTAAAGGATTGATCGAAAGGCAGTGATTTCGACCTGGAGTGAAGCTTTGGCTTTCGGCGGCTATTAGATACGGATTGACGAGTTGACCTAAACGAGTCAGAACAATTGTTGGAACGAGATTGATCACTGAAGAAATGCTAGCTCCTTCTTCAACTCCTGGCCTGGCAAACTCCGATCAATCACTTCCTTGTCCTCTTCCTACTATGGATGCCCCCTGCTCTTAGAATTCAATTGATCAAACCGTTTGATGACATAGAGACAGAGATTCCTAATATATTATTTATTGCAGCCTATAACAGCTGATTCTCCACTCTTATTGCAAAGACATTCCAACTACCCTATACTATGAGGCGAGGCTCCCCTCAAAGGCTGGAAAAAGAAAAGAAGTTAACTGTCCCGAAGAGGCAGACATATAGCTAACAGCTCCTTGCTTTGACGGGGATATCTAAACAATTTCATTGCCTTTCCTTGTTGCCCATGCGGAATCAGGCTCGCTGAGGAATAAGAAGTCTCGGTATGTCGAAAAGCGGATGCTCGTCCAATCAGTCCAAGCATAGACAGATCCTAGTGCTAGTGTCAGATCCTCCTTTTGATGGTGAATGTCGGAAATGCTGTTGAAAGATGAATCCTCTGCGCACATCCAATTCTTCCTTCTAAGAGGGCATTCTTCGATGCATCCACTTTGCTGTCTTATGCTTATGTTGGCATATTCTAATAAGGATTGCCTTATTCCGGATTCAATAGCAACTGGAAGCCTTTCCTTCTTGCTAAGAGCTTCTTTGCCTACTTCTATTCCTTTTTCATTTCCCATCCTTTCATTTGAATGAAGGAGAGTTTGTCCTAGCCAGTTTCCTCAACTCAAGGTCAGAAAAAAGCGGAAGAAGCGCTGTGCTAGTGAATCGAGAAGTCTTTCACAGTCTTATTTATTGAAGTGAACTTTCAGCAATAGCCGAGTTCATCGAAGGAGCAGAAGAGGGTAGAGGAGGAATCTGTCGCTACTGTAGTTGCTCTTTTGTCTCTATCTGTCGGTCCATTCCGTATTCCCGTTCTCTTAGAAAGAATGGCTCTCTTCCCTTGGCCTCGTTGTCTCTATCGATCTCACAAATCTTTTCTTTCAATCAGGACTAGGAAAGAAACTCAGAGGGTTTATCCCATGGATAGGTTAGTTTAAGGGACCTATTCACAAAAAAAACCTAATCCTTGCCTTTTGAACTCTTAATCAAAGTACAGAGGTGAAATGACTAAGATCTTGGTAAACCAGAAGAAAGAATCCAGTTGTTGAACTGGAGAGGCAGAAAAAATAGGGAAGCTTTCAGATTTTCCTTTCCAGAGAGGGCCAAAGCTAAGATCAATGGCTTGAGACAAGATTCCTAAAGGGAAAGCGGCTTATGCACTCGACTCGAATCGAAGAGAACTTTCTGAGTTTTAAAAAGAACTTTAAAAAATTCGAATCTTCTATATTATTTGCTAGCTTACCGGAGTGGGATATCCGTTACTTGTCTCAGGTGCAGATGAATAATTTTTCTCGAGTTAGGGGTTTGGATTCAATTCCTTCTTCTTTCCCGCCCGGCAAAGGTTGCAGCAGTCGGAAATGAGTTTGAATTAGATGGTGAGGATGCGGAAGAAACTAACCAGAAGAGTATAGGTTTCACGTAATATGCTACAAATCAAAGGATTTCCTAGCCCAAATCAAGCTAATCCCGGAAGTGACTTCAAGGTCTAGAAACAGATCTCTAACTGAACTCCTTCACCCGCTCTTATTTCATTTCTTTTTTCTTTTTCGTCTTTCCCGGTTGGAAACATCACCTATCCATTCCATGACATTGAGAAGCAAGAGGTCGTACCCGTCCAGTCATAAAGAATCTGCAGTTCCAACAGCGGCACTAAGGTAGAAAGTTATAGGTTCACTTTAATTACAAAAAAAGATGGGATTTTCGGCATCAAGACTAGTTCTTTCAGTTGGTAAGGACTAACCGGTTCTGGGTACGGAAACAAGCCTCCTCGACTCAAGCGGGAAAGCCCGCGTATTCTTATTCTAATGTCCATTGGAGCTTATCTTTTCTTCCCGCTATCTGGCTGTTCTGTTTATACGTCTGTTCCTCAGTCTTACTTTCTCATGCCCGGGTATCTTTCTTTTATCCTTTCGACTTCTGTTACAGTAGAGTTGTAATGGCAATTACAAGGTTATGCAGGTCTCCTTCTCATTGAGTAGCCTATACTCTGGAATTTCAGTAGCGAAATCGGCCTTAGCATAGAACGTTTACCGCTTGCCTTACTAATAATCGGGAATCTAAACAGGCAACTATGAGACTAATTTCCCATTGTCCCGAGCAAGTTACTGCGTACCTGAAGTGAGTGTGCCCATCTTGGTCTCCTTTCTTTTTTTCTTTATTCATTCTTGGCTCGTAGGTCACAAGGATAAGGTCAAGCAACTTCTTCCATTTCTTAGAATTGGGCACGGTATCTAAAATAGACCATTGAGCGGATCCCCCGATTCTGGTTTTAGCAGGATCTTTTCTTGACACCGAAAGTACATCTTTGGGAAGACCATCAGTCAGGAATGTTGGGCATCTCGGCAAATCCACATAACATATTAGGCAATGCTCCTTTCCTGAAAGCGATCGGACGGGTAGTTTAAGAAGAGCGAGAGGAAGGCCAGTACTCAAACATAAAGCTTTTACGCAGATCGGTAAACAAGAAGGCTTTGATGCGGGGATTCCCTTGTTAGAGTCAAGCAGGAGAGGAATACGGTTCATATGGTTATTCCGCATCCCATACCGGTAATTCCTTATCCTAAAGGGATTTATGTACTTCCTTTTGGATGATTCATTTCATTAGTGGGAATAGTCCTTGTCTCTAACTCACTAGAGGCTAGGGTAATAAAGAGAAGAGGCCTTTTTTTGTTGCGTTGTGGTGATTTTCTTTATCCTTCTGTTTGGAGTAGTTTAGACTGGTCTAGAACTATGTCGGAGGTTAGCCAAGTTTCACACAGTAGTCAGAGTCAGGGGTCTTGGAGCCTTGAATGAGATTCCTTCGCTTCAGATAACTACTAGCTCGATGGAAGCAATTCTCTTGCGGTCTGCACTCTTGTCAATAAAAAAGTATGGGGATGGTGGACTACTTGACTGGGAAAGGCAAGGAGCCAAATATAGTCAAAATATCCCTATACCTATACCTATATCCAATTGTACGGCTTGGCAACTTCTTCATGGCATAGACTGCAAAAATGGAGAGCTTCAAGCCAATATTTAGCAGGTATACCTGCTTGACTTTTAAAATAATAAGGCCGGGGCCCGACTGACCTCTATCAAATGTCGATGCTTACACTCAGCAGTGCGTAAAATAGCCTTCGTGTTGATCCCAAACCCTTTCAATCACCGAGGTAGAAGAAGGGTGCTCTCCTTATGCAATCTCCCAAGTCGAAAAGTATAAGACTCCCGTGCTGGGTTCCTGCTTGATCTAATTTTCTTGTATTTGAGAGACCCGTAGACATAGCACGCAAGGGATCCTCTTATAGGGGAAATTGAAATCCTTATCGACCCTCAAATAAAAGCTTTCATCGATCTTAGGAGCTTAACCCATCGTCTGGCATCCCAATGATGGGGTTATTCTATCTGTGGGAGCAACTAAGTAAAAAATCATTGAATTGAACCGGGACTCCCTTTGTTATAAAGATATCGTACTCACCCCTTTTTAGTTTAGATAAAGTGAAGCGCGCAAAGAGAACAAAGAAGATGGTGAGAGCGACGTGGGGCGCTCCTCTTTACCCAACATTTGAGAATTCGCAGTATGGTTGAACCCGGGACCTGATCCACAGGCCTTGGAACGACTCTCTCCCTTTTGAGCGCCGGCAGAAGTAGGTAATTAGGTCACCTAAGAACTGAAGTAGGGACTTCAGCAACTTCCTTTGGGGTAACTAATGCCACTCTTGGGTGAGAGACTCCGTAGTAGAGTAGCCCTCTCTCTTCACATAATGACTTTACCCATCTCTTAGTTGCAAGGTGGTGGCATTATCATCAATTAAGCGGTGCTCCAAGGCTGAAGGAGCAAGCAAGGGCTTAAGGATTAAGGCTGCACCGCCCGCTCACTTACCTGCTGAAGAAGAACTAGCAAGACCGTAGGGTGATATCCTTCCTTTGATGCTTGGCTCTGGACAGGGAAGAACCCGGATAAGACTTCAAAGTGAAAGGGCAGTAAGCGATGGTTATTGGTTTTGAGGGTGTGATCGATCTTCCCTTAGTCTGATTCATGGTATTCCGGCATTCCTTCGTTGGATTGAAAGGAAGGTACAAAGAAGGGTTTGTCCATAAGAGGTACGGAAGGAGGAAGAGAGGGGATTTCCTTGTCTTCTATGTATGGCTGGCTCTCCTACCTGGGATCCCAACTATCATCCATATCCGTTTACCCTACCTGCTATCGACAGTCCTTCCACCTCTTACTCACTCTCCGGAGGGAGATGGATGGATCGTGCTAGTGCTATCAAGCCGAAAAATGACTGCTTTCGAGCGGTATTCACGGAAATGAAAAAGATGGAATGGTTGTAAACAGATTCGCTAGTTGGGTCAATTGGCACTCTTTCACTAGTGATTGTAAGCTAGGTGCCCTTAAATGACAGGAGGGGAAGAAGCTCTAACGGAAGCATCCAATCAACCGGGAATCCCACCTTTCAGATTCTACATCTGCTACTGCTGGAGTGGAGAATGAATCTACTACCTGTGCCAGCAAACAAATACTAAAAATAAGAAAAGGCTAGGTGTCCATGCCACCAACCAACTCCTGAAAGAAAAACAAGAGCTTCCCCGGCAAACCACTAGAAGTTACCCATCGAGTCGAGCAATGATCCAATTGGAGAAGCAAGCTGCTCTTTGTCACCCCATTTCCCTCGGGACCAAGAACAAGCTCAAAAGAAGAAGGACTTATCGCAATCTCAGGTACAATGGCTAGTTGGAAAGCCTTTCAATTCAAGCCAATCTCTTGATTCACATTCATGTGAAACCGTTGCAACCGATCCTGCATACCAATCATCCGCCGCTTACAGTAATGGCACTAAGCCAAGGTTTCTATGGATTCAGTCCTGTGGAAAAAAACATATATTAGGGCAATTCAGTTAGTAGTGTCACCGGTCAATCCTTGGGACACTAGCGAGTCCGTCCTTCAAAGCCCTAAAAATGGGGTCCATGAAGCCTTAGATACTCCAAGCCTCCATCTTGATTGTCCTTGAACCTAGACCATGGAAGTATGGTTATAGTCCCATTCCATTAGTGGGATCCATAGCCTACGGGTCTTTCCCAAGCCAGTAAAAGAAGAAGGTTTTCGAGGACTACCCTAAGCCTACAAGTAGGCAGGACTTTCAGTTACAATGTCTAGGTTGGGCAAGCTTGGATGCCCCTACTCCCAACAAGTTGCTGGTCGGGATCGTGAAACTATCGCTGTTTGGTAATAAGGATAATCGTTCTTATCTTATTAGGTCAGGGGCGGCCCGGGGGTTACCCGCGATTGGTAATGGCATAACCAGAAGAGGAGTAGGGGAGACAAGGTTACGCGCTGGGTAGCGCAGCGCATCTGTTTCGGGTACAGGGGCGACGAGGGGTGCTAACCCGGCCACCCAACCCAGCAGGTCAGGGGCGGGCCGGCCATAGGTTCGAATCCTGCCACCTTTCTTGTGGATCATCCTGTCCTGTGGTTACCGGATGATGGGACAAAGCAGAAATTTTGAAATGAGCACAGCACGAAATGTCAATAATTTATGAATTCTTTCATTTATCGTTATTTCCGGGTCTTTTCGTTGCATTCACTTACAACAAGAAACAACCACCAGCGTTTGGTGCAGCACCTGCATTTTGGTGCATTCTTCTTTCTTTCCTTGGTCTTTCGTTCCGTCATATTCCTAATAACTTATCCAATTACAACGTATTAACCGCTAATGCACCTTTCTTTTATCAAATCTCAGGGACATGGTCTAATCATGAGGGTAGTATTTTATCATGGTGTCGGATCCCACGTTTTTATGGATTCCTTCTTTGTTACCGGGGTCGACCCCAAAGCCATAATGTCTCAAAACGAGGAGGCCATAGAGAAGTTTTGTATTACTTTGTCTCGAACTTCGTGAAGAACTCCATTCTATCTCTCCCTCGTTACGAACAAAAAAGTGGGGCTGCGCCCCAGTTGTACACTCCCTTCGTTCTACGAACCCTTGTTGATTCTGAACTTCGTTCGCGAAGGAACCGGACGTTTGACGGGCCAGCCCTTTTTTATGCGCCGCTTTACCCTGAAAGGAAAATTAGCTTAGCTCCTCTGGGTGCTAGGCGCTCCCGTGGTTCGCGAGAAGGAAAAAGAAGGACTCATCCTTTGTTGCATCTGGCACGAGATGATAAAGAGAGAGCTTCGTCTATCGATGAACAGCGGATTGACGGAGCTCTTGGCATTGCTTTGTTTTTCTCTCCTTTCCTATCAGCGAGTTCCGATCCTTTTGTTCGAAATTTCTTCGTTCGTACCGAACCGCTTGCAGAATCAAATCCTGTTCCACAAGATCCTATATCAGCTATACATCCTCCTTGCATTTATGCCGGAGACGTCGCCAGTGCTATGGGATTTGGATTATGTAGATCAAAAATGATGAATGGGATTGTGGCACTCCACTCGCCGCCAATGCGGAAGGATGCCGCCGAAAAGAAGGGAACGCTGCTTCGCTCTGCTGGATGCGTCGGATCCCGTATAACAAGCGAGCTTTTTACCAAAAAATTCAAACATGTGGTCGCAAAATGCTATCCAGCTCTCTTGTTGCGTAGCAATAGAAGCCTGCTCATGCTGCTTTGGCGGCGCTTTTTCGCCTTCTCTTCGCTCTGGACAGGAGCGCTAGTGGACACGGGGGGGGAGCAGGCGAAGCGTGTCGTTCGTAATGAACAGAAAGATACCACTACTTCGCCTCTTTGTTGGAGCGCCGGCGCGAACACAGTGGTATCTGACCAGGACCAGGAACAGATTCGAATTTGGATCTTGACATGTCGGTGGTTTTTAACCGTGGGCATCATGCCAGGAAGTTGGTGGGCTCATCATGAATTAGGTCGGGGTGGCTGGTGGTTTCGGGATCCCGTAGAAAATGCTTCTTTTATGCCTTGGGTATTAGCCACAGCTCGTATTCATTCCGTAATTATACCCCTTCTTCATTCTTGGATCTCGTTTCTGAATATTGTGACTCTTCCATGCTGTGTCTCAGGAACCTTTTCAATACGGTCCGGATTGCTAGCTTCCGTTCATAGTTTTGCTACAGATGATACACGAGGAATCTTTTTATGGCGGTTCTTCCTTCTAATGACCGGCATATCTATGATTCTTTTCTCCCGGATGAAGCAGCAGGCATCGGTCCGTAGAACTTATAAAAAAGAGATGGTTGTGGCGCGAAGTACTCTTGTGCACCTCCGTCACTCGGCTCGCGCGCAACCCCGCCCCGTTATGTTATGGAAGAATTGAACTTATTACCGGGCTGGTTATTCAGAGCCAGCAATTGGCTGCCGGATTTCGTCCCGCAACTATCAGAAGATCGCTTCGGGGGTCACTGTGGCGTGGCTGAATGTAGAGCAGTCCGCCCCTACTGCGTTTGATCAGTCAATTCTGGATAAGTTCGGAAGATGGTCAAGGTAGCTTGCTTCCAAGCCACTGCACTAGATGCGCATGTAGTCGGCTCAGAATGCCTCTGTTCTATACTAAAAGACTACTTTGGATGAATGGGTCGTTCTCTTACTTGACCATGGCATCGCCAACATGAGTCTGTCTTCGGTGGTTGATAAGCTGCTAGTTGGTTTTTAGTTTAGGGCTTGTTATTTCCTTTCACTTTTCCCAACGAGGTGGAGGGCCATCGCAGAAAGTCACCTATCCCCGTAGTTCCGAAGACAGGAATTGGGTAGTAGGGGGCGGCACCCTTGGACCCCACCCCAAAAAAGGCTTTGACCTGCTGGCTATTGGAAAGTCTCCGTTTACCGCGAAGTGAATAAAGTTGGGGGGCAGAAAGGGATGCCAGGGACAGAGTAACCTCAGGGTTCATTTCATGCCCACGGAAGGAAAGCAAGAAAAGGTTCCGAAGTGAAGCCCTTTGACCCAGTGCTATCTATGTTAGGGGACTGGTGGAATGAAACCATATCGAATAGGGAACTCGTTCCAGTACCGCTACCGCTTCGACTGCGAGAAGGAAGCCTGATGAAGAAGATGAATGACTCGACTCGCGTCTGGGAAAACCTGATCTGGTAGGGAAGACAGACCTTAGATGGCTCAGCTTCGACCCATTTGGTGAAGTAATCGGTAGCTACCAAAAGAAAGGCATTCTCTTGGTAGAAGAAGGAGATTACAGGCTCGGGATCTTCTAGATTAGGGATCCAAGTACCAAGCGGGCAAGAACGCACGGATCTGTAGTACGCCATTCTAGCCTCAGGAGTCGGCGGAGAAGAGTTCCAACTAGGCAAGTCGTTCCTAGCAAAAAAAAAGTAGGTAGCCCCACGAAACCTCTTATTCCGGTCCTTAGGCTAACTACGACTACTCCGGAATTGCGGCGTTTCCGCTGTTGGAAGAAAAAAAGGGATAATCGCCTGTTGTCTCTTTCCTGACCTACTCAATCGAAAGATGCCCACAATCGGATGCTAGTCTCTAAGTCCCTGCTTTGACTGTGCCTTATCTTAGGGCACGTTACCTTAGTTTAAATCCATAGTTTACCGCTTTACCTTGCAAAGACAAAGACCATATTTGTCCCACCCGGGGATCTGACCCCCTTGATCCTCCTCTAGGATTCGCGCTTTAATAAGCTCACTCGTTGACCCGGTAGCTCCGTTCACAGCTACGTTCCTAGCTCCAGTTTGACTTTAGCTACGAACTCATAACTACTAGCTCTCTTAAGACATAAACTCATTCATAACAATGTCAGCGCATCGGGATTTTGGTTTCTAATTGGTCCAGAATAGGCCCTCCATCCGCCTATTATCTTACTACCGTTTGTTTAACTCAACAACAGCAACTGTACTTGGCTGTAAGTACACAAAGGTGCGTAGCTTGTGAGAAATTAGCTGGCTTAGAGATGAGAAGACTTATTAGTAGTTCTCTTACATAACTCGGGCGTACCTGCTTGCTTACCCGCTCACTCGAACAAGAGCTCAAAGGCATTCAGGCATCGCAGCGACTAGTCTTTTGCGCTAGGAGTTCTCTTAGAATTGAGTTTCGCTTTCATTTAGGAGTGAAAAAAAAGGAACATCTTTATGAGATGAACGTAATCTATATCTCTTCTTTGGTTAGGAAAAATGAACTTGCTGTAGGGGCCTTAACATCGAATCACACATAGCGAGTGTTTCTTTCTAGTAGCTGCTTCACTTTAGTAGCCATTTTGTGTAGAACCACATAACTTGCTCGGAAGCTATTGCATGGATAGGCAGAGCTTACCGGTACAATAAAGCAGGCAATTGAATCCTTCGCAAAAGAACTCATTTAGCTTGAGCGAGTGAAATTTTCAGCATTCCCTAATCAAAAACAAAAGCAAAATACCAAATATAATGTAATTGCCCTAATTAATTTCATTTCGACTTTTACGAAAAAAATAAGTTTGTCTAAATCTAAAATCTTTGACTGGGACTGGTCCTCCATCATTCCCCTCCCCCCCCCAGCGCTAGGTCCTAAGAGGCCTCTTCCCTTTCTTCTTGTATGAGAAGAGAGGGAGACTACACCTTCTTCTGTCGGAATACGAAGAAGAAAAAAGTGACAGATTTGTCCATCAGTAATGGGGATCACATTGGTGGGAATATAGGAAGCTGAAGGACTCCAATTTCAAATAGTTGTTTTTTATATATATAGTAGAAATCTTTTTTTAAAAGTAGATAGAGGATGTGTGGGCATCCGCGCGACACAATTCCTCAAGCATCTGAGACAGTTTATGGGAAGGATACTCAGTTTGCCTATTCGTAAGGATTGACTCCCCAATAATGAATTGCATTTTTTTCTCGCCAAAAGTCCGCGGCGGAATCCAATTGCGCCATTCGATCGACAATCTGCCCTTTCTTTTAGTTGAGCGATCGCTCGCGCTTCCTCCATAAGCAGCTTGTCCGCATTTGCTTGAGGGAATGGGCGTAATCGATACAGAATCCTATCCTCCGCTTCCGAGAGAGCTTGATCCACTACCTCCTTCGGGTGGTCCGATGTGGAGGAGGCAGGCTCCGGCTCAGCCGCTGGAGGACGATTTAAGTCAATGTCCCACCGAGGGCAAGGTTTTTATGAGCTTGATTCCCCGGAAGTCCCCGATACACCCACAATTAGAAAGGGGAAAACAAGATCTCCAAAAAGAATGAATACCCAAGCGATTAAGTAGATAGATGCGCAGTAAATAAAAAAAGAAGGAGATGCAAAATAGAAGGGAGAGAAACACAAGAAAGACACCGTATTTCTAAACCATCATAACAAAAACGGTTCAAACATACATAAAAGAGGTTTTCCTACAAGGACCAGATTCTGACCTGTTATCATACTCGCGGTTCTTCCGTCAGATCCGATAGTCCTTGCTAAAGCTACTGCGATCAGACAAGGAAGACAGCGAAGGGAAGAATGGAAATGGATCATTGTGCTATCTGGTTGACCCTTTATCCCACTTATTCCTTTCCGCTACCCTTTCTTTAGAGCAAGAAGCGGAACTATAGAGATGATATTAAAGTTTTGTCTTACGAATCGGAAGATGTCCAACAGCCACGAAGGAAGGTTGCTCCCAATCTTCAAGTTCTTTTTTATTTTTAAAGCGAAACTACGACATTCACCGAGGTTGGCACAGGGAGCCGCTCCGAGTGTGAGAATCCGATGCCGGGGTGATGGGAGGGGGGTAAGAGAAGCGAGATTTTTGTATGCACGAGGAAAGAGGAGATTGTTAATAGAAAGCTAATAAGCTCTTTTTGTTTTTGGGCTTCCCCTTTTTCAATAACCTCCTACCTTATGGAAAGCCCACTGCTTAAGACCCTCAATCGAAAGGTCAAGGATTGTTCGTGCTGTTCCGTATATAGATAAGACCATCTCCGGTTCTTGGAAACCCACCGCTCTGCTTCTAGCTATTCGGATAGACCACACCTCAGAAAGAAAGTCCGCTATTCTATTCCATATCATGGCAGCAATCCCGGGAATGGGCATCCATTATCAGATGTCTAGGCACAAGAAGAGAGATATGCCAGAAAGACAGGATACAGGTACTCTACGGGAGAAGGGATTGGATTTTGCACGCTGAAACCCTAAGTCCCCCGTTCCCTTTCTTATGATAAAAGAGATTGTTGAGTCCAATTGTGGGTGGAGAAGGCGTCTATGCTTGAAACTGATCCTTAAGATTGGAATCGTTTAGCGTCTATCTATTCCGTGTATTCTTGTGAGGAGAAGCCCCCTTTCCCTGCTTTCTAGATCTTTATGACGAATAGGTTTGATGATTCCGTTGTCTATCTTTCCTAGGCCTGTTCCAGGTGTGTACCCGGATCTAAGCTCCGAAACCTGCTTTTCTTAAGCCCGACGCATTACTTGAATGGAAGGCACTTTCAATAGTAAGCTTATTCTATGTCCTCCTTCGCTTGACCTATTTGAATTGAACTAGAGCTTTCTTTCTTGATTGACAGACAGACCGGATTTAAAAATTCCTATTGAGACCCTTGACGACCTACCAGATGATCATCCTAGAGTTCCCTCTAAAAAAGTTTTGTCAAAAGACATAGACCGTGGCGTGGCATTAGTTCTAGCTCTCATTTCTTGCTTTTTATAGCTAACTGCCCAGACAAAGAAGGTCAGAGAAGGCTCAGGTATGATTAAGTCTCAATCGATTCTCACTACCGAATCGATTTATCCCAAGGCTAAAGAAAGCACTGAGCCTGCTCCGAAAATGCTGTGAGAAAGAGGATCTGTTGGTTTAGGAAAACTAGAACTTTTGGTTCATGAAGAAGCGGCCCCTCCGCATCAAGATAGTCAATCGATAGAGGTGTTGGGGTATTATTCCTAAAATAGGTGATAGGTGAAATGACTCTCATTGGTTGGAAGTACCAAAGACTCCCTAGCTCCCTGAAAACAAAAGTAAGAGCATCTTCTCCTTCAATTGCGCTAACAGCTCAAATAGCAACGATGGTAATGACGATAGCTTTACAGGAATTGCTTTCTTTAGGGATTCTATTTGAAAACAGTATAATGCCACATCTTACTCACTTCTTCTTCCTTTTCTTCTTCATGTGCAAAAGCCCTTCCACTATATGCAAGCACTTTTCTTGCTGTAGAAAGTCTAAAGTATCGCAAGTAAGGCAGCAAGAAGAATAGGAGGCTCGGCCATTAACAGTTGCGTTAGAATTGCCTCTCCATCCGCCGCTGAAGAAAGAATCTCACCCTTCCGCTGTCCCTACTATTCGACATTTCCCGGAGGAGTCAATCAGTGAGGGAGGGGAGATTCAAGACTGAACAGCCTTCCAACTCCATTCTCTATCCTCCAAATCAATCGCTAATGTATAACCTTTGAAAAGCTTTCATTGGAACTTCCCCTTTCCCGATCAATAGGCTGTTAGGGCTTTAGCCCAAGAACCCGATGCCCATTCAATAGAAGAAGTTGTTCTACCTTCGGAACCTGGTTATGAGATTCGTTGTTCGATCTTGAAGCAAGCATTTATCGTCCAGCCGGAGGAATAGTCGTTATTTCACCATTTGAATAACCTTGAAAAAAGCCTTCCTCAGCAGAGAACAGAGAGGTACTACCTACTTTCTTCCATTTTCCTTTTCTGACTGCTGTCTTAAACCTTTCTACTTTAACACAGGCACCTAATACATCAGGGACAGAAGTTTGACCGAATCTTGCAGCACCCCAACCACCTTTGTTTGGAGGAAAGCCAGATGGGACCAATCGAGGAAGCAGATCCAATTCCAACAACTGAACAAATTTTTGTTCAAGTTCCAAGGGCTGAGCACCAAGAAGAAATAGAGCATCAACCCGAGGAAATGAATCCTAACCGGGATGGGATAGAAGGACCTCTGATTGCAGAGCCGGAAGCCAACCATGGGGAATCCGTGACACCGAGCAATGATGCTCAAATCGCTCCGCTGCAACGACTCTCATTTCAGATGAGCATTCTTCTAAAGTTGGCGAAGGTGTCCGATCTACTAGCTCTACTCCAACCAATCCGGAGACTACAAGACCTTCACCTCAATCTCCACCGGTTCCCACTGAAAGCAAAGCATTACCTAAGGTAGATCATTTATCTCTCAAAACTCCTTCCAGTTTGCCATAAACCTTCTTGGCTAACTGTTGACATCATCTTCAATCTCAGACTATTGGGATTGGAGCAAGAGTGGAATGGAAGAAAGCTGTCCTTATCTTCTCCTCCAACCGGTACCTCCTCCCGACATGAAGGAATGCCCGATAATCGGGGGCTGGTATGTCCTTTCAGTTCTGGTCTGGGGAACGCCGATCAAAGAAAGCACTCCTATACTGCCTGGTGTTGATTCGGCAATTTGCGTCTAGTGGGGAGCTTTGTCATCTCAAAGAATAAGCGGATCTTCCCTTGCATGCGGATCTGAAAGTCGTGGATCTCCTGATGGCCGGTAGCTGCTTTCTGCTCTCCTTATTAGTGCCAACCAACTCCGCTAGGTATAGGTAGGGAGTCTTCTACAAGTCGCATTACTGGTCGATGACCTGATTTTGGAAGCAGTCGAGATGCCTGCCTTTCCTGGGGGAACCCTTCCTTGCATTCTATTATTGTATTCGCTTCAATCGCTCCTGAATCGGCGGATCAAAGATCGGAATACCAGCCTTTAACTGCTAGAGGTGGATTGGTTAAGAGGCCAAATGCTATTTGCTTGCTTCTCCTGTTCGCTCTAGTTCACCTGGTTTACAACGGTCTGTTTGCTAGGTTTTTTTTAGACAAGGGCTAAGGGCGAGTCATCCCTCTTAGCAGCTCTTTCCTAATCAATCAGCTTTTGTGCTCTCCCAAAACAGCGGAAAGACTTTTAAGAATTCCACCAACTACTGATCTCATGAAAGGGAAGACTTTTATTTAAACAATACTTTCTTTCTCTTGCACCACGCCGGAACGTATGGACACTGCCGAAAGTTAAGTAAGAAGGAATCGGGGTGGCTAGCTTTCCTGCTTATGTGCTTGTTATTAAGAAGATAGAAAAGAGATAGCTATCTCCCGTAGGCTACTCTTTAGAGCGTTTCACTCGTTTAAGGAAGACTAAGACAACAGGGTTTACGAACAGGGGTTATTCCCATATATATATTATATGGATGTTACTTTTGTGCTTCATTTAGTTTTGCGTATCAGTCAAGTTTCAGGTCTGTGCCTGAGGCCTGGACCAGAAAGCTTTCATGGCGGGGGCAGAAACGGAAGCAGGTACGAATAGAAGAAGGCCCAGAATAGCCAAGCCAAAGGGGTCCAATCAGTTGCGTAATGTCCGGTATCGGGAGTCTTTTAGTAATCCACAGATTAGGAACCAAGTGGGGAAGTGAGCTCTACTCTAAACTCTAAAGGCTGCTCTGCCACCTAGGGGATAGGAAACCTATTCCTTTTAGTCCGATTCGCCTGCCTCGAAGACTGGCATTAGGCCCCTACTGATGAATGATAGGATTGATTCAAAGCAAAGGAAATGGTCCCCTCTCCGCTACGGGGGATGCTATAAGAAGATAAGCCCCTGGGGGCTAGTACTTACTATTACACAGGCTAGTAGCAGACAACCCTCAATTACATCGACCCTTGCAACAACCAAAAAGCAGTAAGCCTTCCTACAAGGGTAGGGTTTGGATTGGAATGCTTACGGAATGGAAAAAGGGCTAGGACGAAAGGGCCAGCATGAGACATAGGGACTACGGTATATACGTAATAGCCGGACTAAGAGATTAGAAAAACTAGTAAAAAAAAAGGCAATAGCCCCTTCCACAACAAAGAAAGTTTGCAATGGGGATAGACCTGAAGCCTTCGCTTTTACGGAAGACGGGATAGTACAGTACGGTAGTAATGGGCGGAATAAGTAAAGTAGGCTGGCTGGCGGGATAGAGGGAAAGGGAAGTTTTTTCAAATAAAGAATAAAATGAAACCTTACCACAATACGACCATCGGGGGATGAAGATATACCATAAAGCACATGAACTCGATCTACTAGACGGACTAAGAGGGAATAGACGGGAAGCAAGCATGGAAGCACTCAAGCTAAAGCAAATGCACCTTACAACACTTCGAAAGCTAATCTAATGCAAGGTTAAGGTACCTCACTAAAGGGGCTAGGGAAATTATCCTAGACAAGGAAGAAGATAACCTCGATCGGACCTTAGTCTGGATTCGAAAACAAAGAAGAAACAGCTTTTACATTGGCAAGTCACACATTTTATCCCTCTGAGTCCCTGTCCCCGAGTCTCAAAAAAGAGATGTACGATTCGATGGGGATAGAAAAGGAAACCCGTAACCACGCTTTCACTTACATTAAAAATTGAAACAACTAACGGAAGAGGGAATGCACCTTTACCATAGGGCAATGGAAAGAATCCGCGTAAAACAAAGCGGTGGCCTATGCCCAAAAAAAGAGGGAGAGAGATCTCTCGTCAGGTCTTGGGTAGTTTGCCGGAGGTGTGAAAGGTGGGCTTCACCTTTTTCTGTAGCCTTCTAAATAAGGTGAGGCCACCCTATCAGGTATGGGGTGGAGGAGGAGAGCGTGTATGTGGGCTTCTTATACTGGATTACTTTACTGACATTAAAAACCGGTAGAGGATTGGGAAGGTTACTAATCTTTCTTTCGAGTGCGGCTCTATGCAAAGGTTATTCATCTTTACCTAGGGTGCTTAGGAGAGATTCTTATGCCCTGCCTACGTCTATTCATGCTTGGTCTTCTGAGAGTTAGGATGAAATGCGATCCATTCAAAGTCTGAGTTTGTACAAAATTCCTTCCTCACAAAGTAGTCTCGTTGGTCTTCAAAAGAAGACAGTCGAGCTAGGGGCGGCGAAAGCTTCTTCCGGGAACGCTATTTCCCGGCCTGGGACAGTTGGTTGATTGGATAAGAGGGGAGATCCGCGAAGGGAGTCTAAAATCAGAAAGAAAGTAATAGGAAAAAATAGGGCTCAATCTGAAGATGGACGGTCTTTAGGCACGCGTCCCTTTATATTAGAGGGGTGGGTTCAAATCATTCTATATGAGGAGCCAGTTGAGATTGAGATATAAAAAAGTGGAGTCTTTCACTTAGAGAGTATCCTCGGCTATAGGTCTTCCGGTCCGGCTTCCTAAACCACTTGGTCCCGTTCTATGCGCATCTCGGATTCAACCTGCACATATCACTCTACTTTCTTTCTGGGAGAGCCAATAGAGAACTCAAGGGTATCAACTTTTGACTCGACTCGTTTGAAAGAGTAAAAGCTCCTGACTAGCTTTAGAGCACACGGCAATTGGTACTACTTCGCTATCGGTCACCGCATTGAAAGCGATCTTTATACGTTAGGTAAGTTAGCGGCGTAATAAGCCGGCCTTTGAAGAAAGACCGTTCCATCTTGTTCGAAAGCGGTCCACTCCGGAAGTAGTGGTGGCAAATCTTTTGGATGGACTTAAAAAAGAAAACTCTTTCTTTTCATGGAAACGAAAGAATATGAAATGAAGAATGACAGGGCTAGGTAAAAGGTGCATTAGAGCAAGTCACTTATTATCCCCACCCAAAGGAGGTAAGGAACTGGGACGGAATGCGAGCCAGAGGCAGTACATCCTTTCCGGTAAGCAGTACGTGTGGGTGTGCTTATTTGAGAGTCACCAAGGAAGTAGTAGAAATGTTGAAGAGGAGACAACCCGCTCTTGAAAGACTATGCGCGTCGCGTGCTCGATCTAGCAATTGTTTTGATGAACTGTCATTCAAAAAGAAAGAAGAGAAAGAAATGGAGGGTGGCGCCTACATAACAGGTTGCTTGCTTACCAAGCCATCCTGGCTTTTCGCTCCTCCAGTTCGATTTTTATTTATTATTATTGACTTATTATTAAAAAAACTACTAACTATCAAAATGAAAGACGATCGATTATCTACCCAAGAAGATAGAGAGTCCCACATACGAGAAAAGGTCACAAATAGAGTTGAACCAAGTAACATTGCAAAGGCATAATGATAGTAGGGTCGGGATATCCCCGCCCTCCGAACCGGACGTGAAGGTCTCCCCTCATCCGGCTCTCTGCAGGGGAATCTCCACTCACTGCTTCCCCTAATATCCTCCCTTTACCACATCATGGGGGTTTACAGGAGATCCCAGAGGCTCGCTCGGAAAGGCTGCTATACCATACCTTTTTACTCCACTCTACTCTAGTAGTCACTGGACTCACTATAGTAGTCCGTCCGGCTGCTCTTGCTGAAATCATTACTCTTCATTCTCCCGTGCTCTAGCAATTGCGCTCCCTAGACCACTACCATGTAGTTAGGTAGAGACAATCAATCCGTAGTGACGGGAATCTGGGGATCCCTATCCATATCAAAAATGAAGATATTTATAATATATCTATAGAGAAGCTACCTTTCTCTCACTCAATAGATGTATCTGGTTTGGTACGGTACAGTACAATACGAGACGATGGAATGCAATGGGATGGATGGTAGAGGGCTGCCTGCGCCCAAAAGCGATGATTCCCCTTGTCCATAGGGACCTCGTGGCATACAACCGAAACGACTCCCGCTAGATAGCCGCCCCTATATATATTTTGACAGCCTCGTGGACGGACTAAAGAAGGGAAGTTACAGAACGGGGCAGTGAAGGCTCGAGAAGTAGACAGCAAGCTTTTCTCAGCCCCCTAACCTTTCTATTATTATTGAAACGCTAGCGCGCCCCTTTCTTTCTCTTAGAGAAAGGGGCGTAAGCACTTCACTCGCTAGGGGATGGGATTCATTCACTTGCATTCCTGCTAGCACTACAAAAAGCTCCGGTCTTAACGCCCCTACTACTGCTGTGCAGCCTTTCCTCGGGTTCGTAGAGTCGGGTTTCCCGTTTACCCACAACGGAGGACCCCACCAGACCAGGCAGGCGGCCACGGGTCATAACGCACTCTTCGCACAACAAATCCACTTTGAAGTTGACTTATCCGCTCGGCCAATCGTCGGAATGTGTACGATATACCATAAGGGCCCAATATCTCAATAGCACCTTTGTCTAAAGCTTCGAATGAGACTTCATATCCGAAACGCAGGAACGATCTGACTAGAAAGTCATTCAAAACTTGATCGAAGAACCAGCGTTTATTGAAGAAGCTATAGAGTCGATTACAAAAAGTACTTGTTTGAAAGGCTCGTTGGAATTGATCCGCTACGGGATTTACATTATACGCAACAGAAGCACCTGAAGTACTAAACAGAATAGGTATTAGTTTGGTAATGGTTGGAGCAGCAAACTCGGATTCGGCAAGAATCTCATTTTTTGGTAGTACGAAGGGGGAATTGGCCCAAAAATTGGATAGGGGTCAAGACGCAGTCGGGCGCCGGCGGCTGACTCAAGTGCCCCCCGAACCGCGCGAAATGGTCGCCTATTACACGGCTCACTAACTCTGCCTGGGGTGTGGGGCTACCTATTCTTCATTCGTCGGCGGTCCGGCGCACCCCTACTTAAAGGATGCTGCTTAATTACGAAGTCAATCCATTCTGAATCTAGAGAGTTCCCTTTCGTTAAGCGCATCGAGCCAGGAGTGGACATCATCATCTGCAGACAAATCCAGATCCTGTTTCATCATTAGCTTAGCTAAAGTGGAATAGTATGACTGGCTTTCCGGAAAATGAGACGAAACCCGCTTTATCCATAACTTTTCTATCTTTGGCCACTGAAAACCGTACGGAAGCCTGACTTTGGGGTATAGGGAGAGATTCTCAAGATCTGCAACATCATACTTGTCCCTACTCAACTTATTAACTGCCCGTTCAAGGCGACTGATCTTCTCCATCAGAGGATCGGACGGTTGTGGTGGGACGTATGGCACTATCTGATTCATGGGAGTGAGAGCCAAGGACACGGCCGGTACTGCAGGAGGTTTTCTTCGCGTTTGTACGTTATTTAAATCATTCTAGCCTTTCGCTTGCTTATCTTATTATGTTTCTAGTTCTCGCTCGTGGTAAATTGTATATTCATACTTTCAGTTCGAAATTCATTTCCCCAGACCCGGCATAAGAGAATAAAACAAAAGAAAGAGATGCGGATGAAAGTGATCCCCCAATCCTCGCTCGGTACCAAGGGTAGAACTTCATGATTGATTCGGTGTAACCGGTCTTTGATCAAGGGGCGCGTTAGCGCCCTTACCTATTGAAGGAAAAAGTGCAGTTCAAGCACTTTGCTTTGAATCACAAACAAACAGATATTATTCAATTTCGGCATTCCCGATCTTCTATCTTTCCTGCAGGCATGGAAATCAAACTGGAATGAGACCTTCCTTTCTGTCGACATTCTTTTCCATTCCATCTCTCTTCCTTGAGGTGTGGGACCATTGGCCTAGTCTTTTACTAACCCCCGCAGGATTAGAATCATTCCCTTTGTTGAGTGAGGAGGGCTTGAAAGGATCTCTCTTCCGTCTAAGCCAGGGTAGGAATTGGATCGCCATCCCCCGCACTTCTTATTGTGCTAAGGGCCCATTCCTTATCCTTTTTTGATAGGGTCAGCCTTTCTTTTCTCTCCGGCAGTGGTCCAACCTTAGTATATGAGAAATGCAACTAGTGGTCCCTCATTTGATCTTGGTGTGGAACCCACTGATTTATGGGGAAGGAAAGCAAGGAACTCTGATTGCCCATTAGTAAGGGTAGGCGGGATAAAGGCAGGTGCGTTTCATATTTCTGATATCGGAGTAGCAGCTGTTAGGAGTTAGCGCGAAGGAGCTCTTTCGCGGTTCTATCTCTTTTACCTTATTCAAGGGTAATTTCTAGAGGGGCGAAGACAACTTCAAAATTATCCGAGAAAGGCAACTAGCGCGCTCTTTGAAGGAAGAATGCGCAGTTAGGACAAAAAGGCTCTTTTTTGGGCAAATGGACAGTGAATCCATTAGTTATGTGAAAGAAGGGCTTGTTTGCGACGTGAAATGGCATAGGTTTCTCTCAGATGCGAGATTACCGGTCTTTACTGTATGGCTAAGAGTTAGCACAGGATTGGCAGGCGAGACATCTATTGAATTAACGGCAAGGATATGATTTGATTAAAAAAGCTGTCCAATTGGCTAAGGGACATAGCTAAGGAAAAGCTCTGATCCAACTCATCGAAGATGCCCTGAAGGAACTGCAAGAGATGAGACAGTTGCTTTCACTAAAGGACCGAAGTAGCCATAATAGGATGAATAAAGACTTGCCTTTGAAAGCCTGCCAGAAAGCTTTCCTTTCGTCCGCTTTGGAACAGAAATCACCAACATTCATAGGTGGGGAGCTGGACTGAGGTCTCCCTATTTGACTATGGTAATCATGTGGACGACCTCAGGGAATTTTTCAATTAAAATAGCTCCCTTGGAAGTGTTGGTGCACTTTCACATGGGCCATGGGGTAATATCATTGGTATTGGATGCATCGTTAGGTTGTGCCGAGTCAAATAAGCTCCGTTTTATTTCCGTTGCAGAAAGGAGATCCCTTCCCCCCGCTTTCCAAAATGATGAAGATGAAGTCCGCGGGGCTGCAGGTACTATGGATCCTCTGACTCCCAATCGGGTAGCCTTCCCAGGTCTCGCCGGTCTTGCCTGTAGGTCGTGATGTGCCTCGAGATGGCCGTCTCCTGTTCCCCTGCCGGTGGGGAATCCGCTCCCGGGTCGTCGCTTGCGTCTTATGGCCCGTCCTTTAGGTACCTTTTGAAGGCAGGGAGTGTGACAACGTACAC
>NW_028196806.1:0-2500 GCF_037176805.1 Vigna unguiculata
GCTATGGGGTGGTGGTCCCGCTTATGGGGTCAAATCCATACGTTCTAAGAATAAATATTGGAATCTCATCGATCTCATAAGTATTATACCAAATCCCATCAATCGAATCGCTTTTTCGAGAAATACGAGACATCTAAGTCATCCAAGTAAAGCAATCTATTCCTTGATAAGAAAAATAAAAAACGTGAATGGTGATTGGATTGATGATCAAATAGAATCCTGGGTCTCGAACACTGATTCGATTGATGATAAAGAAAAAGAATTCTTGGTTCAGTTTTCTACCTTAACAACAGAAAAAAGGATTGATCAAATTCTATTGAGTCTTACTCATAGTGATCTTTTATCAAAGAATAACTCTGGTTATCAAATAAGTGAACAACCGGGAGCAATTTACTTACGATACTTAGTTGACATTCAAAAAAAGTATCTAATGATTTATGAATTCAATACATCCTGTTTAGTAGAAAGACGTATATTCCTTGCTAATTATCAGACAATTACTTATTCACACACCTTGTGGGGGGCTAATAGTTTGCATTTCCCATCTCATGGAAAACCCTTTTCGCTCCGCTTAGCCCTACCTCCCCCTAGTAGGGGTATTTTAGTGATAGGTTCTATAGGAACTGGACGATCCTATTTGGTCAAATACCTAGCGACAAACTCCTATGTTCCTTTCATTACAGTATTTCTGAACAAGTTCCTGGATAACAAGCCTAAGGGTTTTCTTATTGATAATAGTGACTATATTGATGATAGTGACGATATTGATGATAGTGACGATATTGATGATAGTGACGATAGTGACGATATCGACCGTGACCTTGATATGGAGCTGGAGCTTCTAACTATGATGAATACGCTAACTATGGATATGATGCCAGAAATAGACCGATTTTATATCACCTTTCACTTCGAATTAGCAAAAGCAATGTCTCCTTGCATAATATGGATTCCTAACATTCATGATCTGGATGTGACTGAGTCGAATTACTTATCCCTCGGTCTTTTAGTGAACTATCTCTCCAGGGATTGTGAAAGATGTTCCACTAGAAATATTCTTGTTATTGCTTCGACTCATATTCCCCAAAAAGTAGATCCAGCTCTAATAGCTCCGAATAAATTCAATACATGCATTAAGATACGAAGGCTTCTTATTCCACAACAACGAAAACACTTTTTCACTCTTTCATATACTAGGGGATTTCACTTGGAAAAGAAAATGTCCCATACTAATGGATTCGGGTCCACGACGATGGGTTCAAATGTACGAGATCTTGTAGCACTTAACAATGAGGCCCTATCGATTAGTATTATACAAAAAAAATCCATCATAGACACTAATATAATTAGTTCTGTTCTTCATAGACAAACTTGGGATTTCCGATCTCAGGTAAGATCGGTTCAGGATCATGGGATCCTTTTCTATCAGATAGGAAGGGCTGTTTCACAAAATGTACTTCTAAGTAATTGCTCCATAGATCCTATATCTATCTATATGAAGAAGAAATCATGTGACGGGGGGGATTCTTATTTGTACAAATGGTACTTCGAACTTGGAACGAGTATGAAGAAATTAACGATACTTCTTTACCTTTTGAGTTGTTCTGCCGGATCGGTCGCTCAAGACCTTTGGTCTCTACCCGGACCTGATGAAAAAAATGGGATCACATCTTATGGACTCGTTGAGAAGAATTATGATCTAGTTCATGGCCTATTAGAAGTAGAAGGCGCTCTGGTGGGATCCTCACGTACAGAAAAAGATTGCAGTCAATTTGATAAGGATCGAGTGACATTGCTTCTTCGGTCCGAACCAAGGAATCCCTTAAATAGGATTCAAAATGGATCTTATTCTATCGTTGATCAGAGATTTCTCTATGAAAAATATGAATCGGAGTTTGAAGAAGGGGGAGGAGTCCTCGACCCGCAACAGATAGAGGAGGATTTTTTCAATCACATCGTTTGGGCTCCTAGAATATGGCGCCCTTGGGGCTTTCTATTTGATTGTATTGAAAGGCCCAATAATTTGGGATTTCCCTATTGGGCCAGGTCATTTCGGGACAAGCGGATCATTTATGATGAAGAGGATGAGCTTCAAGAGAATGATTCAGAGTTCTTGCAGGGTGGAACCATGCAGTACCAGACACGAGATAGATCTTCCAAAGAACAGGGCTTTTTTCGAATAAGCCAATTCATTTGGGACCCCGTGGATCCACTCTTTTTCCTATTCAAAGATCAGCCTTTTGTCTCTGTGTTTTCACATCGACAATTCTTTACAGATGAAGAGATGTCAAGGGAACTTCTTACTTCCCAAACAAATCTTCCTACATCTATATATAAACACTGGTTTATCAAGAATACGCAAGAAAAGCATTTTGAATTGTTGATTCATTGCCAGAGATGGCTTAGAATCAATAGTTCATCATCTAAAGGATTTTTCCCTTCTAATACTCTATCTGAGAGTTATCAATATTTATCAAATCTGTTCCTATCTAACGAAGCG
>NW_028196806.1:20000-35000 GCF_037176805.1 Vigna unguiculata
ACAAGAGCTTCCATTGAATGAATAATGGATCCAGATCCTAAAAACAACAATGCTTTTGAATAAGCATGAGTAATCAAATGAAATAAAGCACCTCGATAAGATCCCATACCCAAAGCTAACATCATATAACCCAATTGAGACATTGTAGAATAGGCCAAATTTTTCTTAATATCTTTTTGAGCAATAGCTAAAGTAGCTCCTAATATTACTGTTATTATACCTATAAAAGCTATTGCGTTCATTATTTTGGGTAGCACTATGAAAAGAGGAAAAAGACGAGCCACAAGAAAAATTCCAGCGGCTACCATAGTAGCAGCATGTATAAGGGCAGAAATTGGAGTAGGTCCCTCCATAGCATCGGGTAGCCATACATGAAGAGGAAATTGGGCAGATTTTGCAACTGAGCCACAAAATAGCAAGAGGGCAAACAGAGTAAAAAAAAAAATATTCATTTCATTTTTAGAAATCAAATTATTTATAATTTGAAACAAATGCCGAAATTCCAAACTACCCGTTATCCAATAAAGACCTAAAATTCCCAATAATAAACCAAAATCCCCTACACGATTCGTTACAAATGCTTTTTGACAAGCATTTGCCGCAATAGGGCGGGTGAACCAAAAGCCTATTAATAAATAAGAACACATTCCAATTAATTCCCAAAAAAAATAAATTTGTATCAAATTCGAACTAGTAACTAATCCCAACATTGAAATATTAAAAAGAGTAAGATAAGCAAAAAATCTCAAATATCCTTGATCATGAGACATATAATTATCACTATAAATAAGAACGAGAATGCCAACCGTAGTAATTAATATTGACATAATAGAAGTAAGTGAATCGATCAAGTACCCAAACTCTAAAGAAATATCATTATTTATGGTCCAAGACCATACATATTGAAAAAACAAACTATTCTTGATTTGATGAATAGACAAATCAAGCGAAAAAATCATAACTATAGTTAACAATAAGATACTAGGAAAAGCCCAAATACGGCGAATATTTTTCGTTGCAGTGGGAAAAAGTAGAAGTCCCACTCCTATTAACATCGGAACTGGGAATGGAATAAAAGGTATGATCCATGAATATTGATGTGTATATTCCATACAATAAAGAAAAAAAATTAGGATTCTAATGAATTTGGTTTCTTAGGTTTTTCTTTTATCTTTTTTGTAAAGTAAAGGAATGGTTTCGGTTAATAACAAAGAAAGATAGAATTTAATAAAATAGAATAATCGATTATTCATTATTCTGACTCTTTGGACAATATTTTTTGAACATTGGTTTAGTTCATTAAATTTAACTTAACTAATTAAGTTTTTATTACAATAAGAAATAGCGATTTGGGGAAAACTTTCTAAAAAGTATTATATTCTTATTATAAATATAATAAAAACAAAAATGGAAATTCAAATATATAAAATATATGTCTAATTAGAGATAAACTTAATTTTCATTTACCGCAAAATGTCTTTCACATAAAATTCTATAACAATAAAAAACTATACTAATTCTATGGCAGTTCCAAAAAAGCGCACGTCTATATCAAAAAAACTTATTCGGAACACTTTATGGAAAAAGAAGGGATATTTTACAGCATTAAAAGCTTTTTCATTAGGGCAATCTATTTTTACGGGGAATTCAAAAAGCTTTTTCTGTAACAAATATAAACGTTAGAATAATTTCAATTAACTGGATTCAACGACTCTTTTTTAAATACAAAAATATGAATATAAAATTGATATAGAATATAAGATTCAGTTATGAATTTAGGATATTTACATTCTATATTATGATATTTACATTCTATATTTAATAGATTCTAATAGAATTCTTTAAAATTATTTTATTGAATGTTTAGTAAACAAATATTGTGTTTTAATTGATTCTTTGAATCTCGACAATTGACTAAAATTGGGTTATTATGGTTTCGAGTCAGCCGCTATGGTGAAATTGGTAGACACGCTGCTCTTAGGAAGCAGTGCTAGAGCATCTCGGTTCGAGTCCGAGTAGCGGCATCTTATCTTCTAAAAAAAAGTTCCTATAAAGAATTATTATTTCTATTCCAAGTATTTCTATTTTTTCATTCTATATGGTATTTTCCACTTTAGAGCATATATTAACTCATATATCCTTTTCGGTCGTATCTATTTTAATTTCAATTCATTTGATAACCTTATTATTAGGCAATGAAATCATAGGATTATACAATTTGTTCAAAAAAGGCATGATAATAACCTTTTTTTGTATCACAGGATTGTTAGTTACTCGTTGGATTTTTTCAGGCCATTTACCATTTAGTAATTTATATGAATCATTAATATTTCTTTCATGGACTTTTTCTATCTTTTATATGGTTCTTTGCTTCAAAAAACAAAAAAATGACTATTTCAATACAATAATAACACCAAGTATTCTTTTTACCCAAGGCTTTGCTACTTCGGGTCTTTTAACCGAAATGCATGAATCCTTAAAATTAGTGCCTGCTTTACAGTCCCATTGGTTAATGATGCACGTAAGTATGATGATATTGGGTTATACAACTCTTTTATGTGGATCATTAATATCAGTGGCTATTTTAGTCATTACATTTCAAGAACTCATACAAATTCTTGGTAAAAGCAAGACTTTGTTTTTTTTTAATGAATCCTTTTCTTTTGCTGAAATCAAATATATGAATATGAATGATAAAAAGAATATTTTACAACAAACTCCTTTTCCGTTTTATTCGTCTTATAGAAATTATTATAGATATCAATTTATTCAACAATTGGATCGTTGGGGTTACCGTACTATTAGTCTAGGTTTTATCTTTTTAACAATAGGTAATATATCTGGAGCAGTATGGGCTAATGAGGCATGGGGATCATATTGGAATTGGGATCCAAAGGAAACTTGGGCTTTTATTACTTGGACTATTTTCGCAATTTATTTACATACTAGAAAAAATAAAAAATTGGAATATAGAAATTCTTCAATAGTGGCCTCCATAGGCTTTCTTATAATTTGGATATGTTATTTAGGGATAAATCTTTTAGGAATAGGACTACATAGTTATGGTTCATTTACACCTAATTAATTTAAAAAAATTCACAAATATTGGGAACATTCTATAGAATAAGAAAAAAAACTCCCAATAAAATGATTAAGACCCCATTGAATCAAGTAATGTAATATTGATTCAAGGGGTTCTCACAAACAACAAAAATATTCAATTAGAATTCAATTTCATTTTTATGTAATTAAGAAAATACAAAAAGAAATCCATTTTTTTTTATTGTGCATCGGATTGATTTCTATTTTTTCTTTTTCATTTATTCCCAAAAACTATCTATAAAAAATGAGAGAGAATAGCTTCAACCTTGTCAGCCGAAATTGAAAAAATAAAATCTGGATAAATGCCAATACTTATTACGGGTATAAGGATAGAAATTGAAATAAATAATTCTCGTGGCCCCGAATCAAAAAAATAAGAATTTTGTTTATTAAAAAGCTTGTATCCATAAAACATTTGACGTAAGATAGATAATAAATAAATAGGAGTTAATATCATTCCAATTGCAGTTACAAAAGTTATGAGTATTTTTGTGATGAAAAGATATTTTTGATTGGTAATTATTCCCAATAATACTATAAATTCTGCAACAAAACCGCTCATGCCCGGTAATGCAAGAGAAGCCATCGATAAGGTAGTGAAAATCGTGAATATTTTTGGCATTGGGATAGCCATTCCACCCATTTCGTCGAGATAAAGAAGACGTAGTCTATCATAACTAGTTCCCGCCAAGAAAAAAAGGGCAGCACCAATAAATCCGTGAGAGATTATTTGTAAAATAGCCCCATTCAGCCCTGTCTCGCTTATAGAACCAATTCCTAAAATTAAGAAACCCATATGAGAGACCGAGGAATAAGCTATTCTTTTTTTTACATTGCGTTGACCAAGAGATGTTGAAGCTGCATAGATTATTTGAATGGAACCTAATAACATTAACCAGGGACAAAATATAGAATGAGCGCGAGATAATAATTCCATATTAATTCGAACCAACCCATATGCTCCCATTTTTAATAATATTCCGGCTAAAAGCATACAAGTGCTGTAATGCGCCTCTCCATGGGTATCAGGTAACCATGTATGTAAGGGTATAATTGGTGATTTGACAGCAAAAGCAATAAGAAATCCCATATAGAAGATTATTTCCAGTGCCACGGGATATGATTGATTAGTTAATGATTCAAAATTTAATGTTGGTTCATTAGAACTATAGAAACCCATACCCAGAATTCCCAGTAATAAAAAAACAGAACTTCCCGCAGTGTACAAAATAAACTTTGTAGCTGAATACAAACGTTTTTTTCCACCCCACATAGATAAAAGTAGATAAACGGGAATTAATTCTAATTCCCACATGATGAAAAAAAGTAAAATGTCTTGAGAAGAAAATGTTCCTAGTTGACCACTATACATTGCTAACATTAGAAAATAGAATAATTTAGATTCTCGAGTAACCGGTTGAGCTGATAACGTAGCTAACGTAGTGATAAATCCCGTTAATAAAAGGGGTCCTAGAGAGAGTCCATCTATTCCGAATCTCCAGTAAAAGTCAAAAAAATGGATCCATTTATAATTTTCTGTCAATTGGATTAGTGGATCATCTAATTCGAAATGATAACAAAATACATAGGTTATTAGAAGGAGATCTATGAAACATATACAATAAGTATACCATTTAATTGTCTTATTTCCTTTATGGGGAAATAAGACAATTAAAGAACCTCCGACTATTGGCAAAACTACAACTGTTGTTAACCAAGGAAAATAATTCGTGATAAAAATAAGATATACTTAGACTACAAAAACCCGGGCTCAAAATATTTTTTTATTTTGAGCCCGGGTTTTTGCCAGTAAAAAAAAGTACTTGTATGCGGTTCTTTTTGAAACGTATCAATAAGCTAGACCCATGCTTCGAGTTGTTTCATGCCATAAATAAACTCTAACACTTAAGAAATCCGTCGGACAGGCGGATTCACACCTCTTACAACCAACACAGTCCTCTGTTCTTGGGGCAGAAGCAATTTGTTTAGCTTTACATCCGTCCCAAGGTATCATTTCTAATACATCTGTTGGGCAGGCTCGTACACATTGAGTACATCCTATACATGTATCATAAATCTTTACTGAATGTGACATTGGAACATAATCCTTGAACATCAAAAATTCAACATTTTCAATCTAGTAAATTGGTAAACCAATTATATATATCTATATATGATATATATATATCTATATATATATATCTATATTATATACCAGATGAATCAATGATTTATAAGAATTTTGCTACTAAAAATATATTTATAGATTAATAACTAATAAGAGAATAGAACCAAGATACTTTGATTTCTTATCTTTGTTTTCGCAAACGCAAACATGATTAAAAAGGATATATCATTTCTGCTAATTTGAATGGATTATATAGTACACACTATTCAAAATTAGACTTTTTTTTATGAATAATACTATTTATTCAACAAATTTGATTGATTGATACGGGTTGATTTTCTATTACGATATATTGAGGAAACAATAGCTGGTCCGATAGCTGCTTCAGCGGCTGCAACAGCTATAACAAAAATTGAAAAAATATTTCCTTTTAGTTGCCGCCTATCAAAAAAATCAGAAAAGGTTACGAGATTTATATTAACTGCATTTAGTATAAGTTCAAGACACATAAGGGCTCTAACCATATTTCGGCTCGTGATCAATCCATAGATACCTATAGAAAATAAATAAGCACTCAAAACAAGTGTATGCTCGAATATCATTGACCAACTCCTTTTCAATTTTTATTCATTTCGATATGAATATGAATTCAACGGATTTTATTGCCTAACATAATAAGTCTACAACAAAATCAAGTATTTGCAAAAAGATTTTATACTTTATACATAAATATTCTTTTTCCTTAACATATAATTCAACAAAAAAGAAATGTAATAAATTCTAACAAAATGTAATTTATATTATTTTATTAGTTCGAAAACTTTCTTATTGGCGAGCCACAAAAATTGCACCTATTAAAGCAACTAAAAGAATTATTGAAATTAGTTCAAATGGAAGAAAAAAATCTGTTGATAAATGAATTCCAATTTGTTGACTAGTACTTATCAAATCTTGCTCTAAAATCTGATTGGGTCTTGTCGTCCAAATAATTCCGTGCCATGATGTCTCTAGAATAGTAGTTATTTGTGAAAGAAAGATACTGGTACAAACCATCAAAGTAATTCCATCCCCAACGGTCCAAACACGAAAATTTTGGTAATAGTCCGAACCATTCATAAACATCACAGCAAATATTATTAAAACATTTATAGCGCCCACGTAAATAAGTAGCTGTGAGGCAGCTACGAAATGGGAGTTTGATAAAATATAGAATAAAGATACACAAACAAGAACTAGTCCCAATGAAAAAGCAGAAAAAATCGGATTCGTAAAGAATACTACTCCTAGACTTCCTAATATGAGACCTGATCCAAGAAAGATTAAAATAAAATCATGTAGCGATTCGGACAAATCCATTATATGTAAAATAAAAGATAAATAGAAATTTCATGACCTTATTGATATGACCAGGAAAAAACTTGTTAAATACGAAAATTATCTGTGCATAGAAATTCACCAAATCCTAAGATAAGATATGTGAATTGTTATTAGGTACAGTTGTTATAGAATCAATGGAATTTCATTCTTTTCTTTATGCCAAAGAGTCATTTCAAAAAAATAGAATATCTTTTTTTTTATTCTATATATAGAGAAATTCAATTATTTTTGTGAAGAATTTTGAAATCATTTTATTTGAATTGTTCGAATTGTATAATCATCAATTACTGATACTGGTAAACGACCCAAAGCAATTAGATTATAATTCAATTCGTGGCGATCATAAGTTGAAAGTTCATATTCTTCGGTCATTGATAAACAATTTGTTGGACAATACTCAATACAGTTACCACAAAATATACAGATTCCAAAATCAATACTGTAATTAAGCAACCGTTTTTTTCGAATATCAGTTTCTAGTTTCCAATCAACAATGGGTAGATCTATAGGACAGACACGAACACATACTTCACAAGCAATGCATTTATCAAATTCAAAATGTATTCGACCGCGAAAACGTTCTGATGAGATTATTTTTTCATAAGGATATTGAATAGTTACGGGTAACCTATTTGCATGAGATAAGGTAATCATGAGACCTTGACCAATATATCTAGCAGCTCGTATTATTTGTTCACTATAATTTATGAATTCAGTTACCATAAGGAACATATCGTGAATAGCTCTGAATATTTTTTTTCTTTCTCTTGTTTAAAACAAGTTCTGAATTTTGAATATAGAAGGTCCACATTTTTTTTACAGTGAAAACAGTTGAGACGACGTTGTTAATAATAGATTACCAAGAGAAATGGGTAAAAGAAACTTCCACCCAAGATTTAATAATTGATCTATTCGTAGCCTAGGCAAAGTCCATCTTGTTGTGATAGAAACGAATATGAATAAATAAGTTTTAACTAGTGTAATAAAGATACCAATTATCGTTACAAAAACTCCGTATGTTTTATTTATTTGAAAAAAATTAGAAACGAAGATGTACGGAATAGAGAAATTTGAACCACCAAAATAAAGAACTGTTACAAATAAGGAAGAAACGAATAGGTTTAAATAGGAAGCAACATAAAATAAACCAAATTTGATACCGGAATATTCGGTTTGATAACCCGCTATTAGTTCTTCTTCCGCTTCTGGTAAATCAAAAGGTAATCTTTCACATTCTGCTAGGGAAGAGATTAGAAAAACGAGGAAACCCATAGGTTGCCGCCACAAATTCCATCCCCAAAAACCATATTTGGATTGTGCATCAACTATATCAACTGTACTTAAACTGTTAGATAATCCTAGTCGGTGATGACATTACTGTTACCATCTCTATTACAGAACCGTACATGAGATTTTCATCTCATACGGCTCCTTTAAAGCCTTAAAAAAATATAAGAACCCGGCCAATTATTTCTCCCTTGATATATCCCTAAGATAGATAAGATTCTATTTTCTCGGACGGTTCTGAATTAGACCCATGGAATTCTGTCTGTTCTAAAAAAAATTTTTAAATGAATACACACTTATTTAAAAAATAAAAACATTTGCACATTTATTGAATTTCTTTAGATAAATAAAAAATACAAAAGGTACTTCTGAATTGATCTCATCCTTTAAAAAATTCAAAATTAAATTTGTTGAGTAATAACTTAATTTCATTTTTGCATAAAATACTCTTTTAAAATTATCAAGAACTCCCACATCATTTTCGATTCCGAAAAATAATTAGATGTTCTTTTTTTAAATTATGATTATCTCCATAAATATGGAGTATATAAGACAAAAAAGAAAAAGGAGATCACTTTTACCTCTTATCTTATTCCTTTTTGTGCAAGCAAAAGGGGACTTCAAAAAATTAAAGGATTATTTCGTTCCTGATAGTTATTTATTCAATCAATGGATGGAAGTATACTCTAGATCGGAATTGGGGGGAGTACTGCCTTATTTTTTCTACCAACTTCAAGTCCCCATTAGTATTCTTTTTATATTATACATAAATTGGATAATTTAAAAAAGAAATATACGTTACTAATCTTTTGTGTATTTTGGTGTTTCTAGCCATCCATTAATTTTTTTTATTATATTAATGCCTTTTTTTAATTTTGTTAATATATGTATGCTAATTCATACAAATGATATTGAAAATTTGAAAAAGGTTGGTCTTTTGCGTCCGCTTCAAGACAGGATTACTAATCAACAAATCTTGGGAAAAACAACCACTTCTATACATAGAATATAATATATAGAATCTAATTCTAGAATTTCATTGATTTTTTCACCTTATTCTTATACATAGAAAATTAGACTCAATATTTTTACTGCAATTTGAAATCATCATACTTTCTCTATAAGTAATAGAGTATTCTATAAATTATATTCAAAAAAAGCTGTTTTATTGCACTCATATAACTATCTGATTCAATTATTCAATCCAAATGCGAAAAGAATATATATATATTCTTTATAGATTCTTTTTGTACTTTAAATATAAGGAGAGGCTTATAAGAAATAGTATCAAAAAATTTATGTCTCAACGAAGCACACATAGAGATATCGATAACACACATAGAGTTAATGGTATTTCATAACTAATTGATTGAGCAGCTGCTCGTAGACCACCCAAAAAGGAATATTTATTATTTGACCCATATCCTGACATAAGAAGTCCAATGGGGGCAATACTCGAAATAGCAATCCATAAAAAAACACCAATATTCAGATCAGATAAAACAAAGTTATAGCCAAAAGGAATTACTGAATAGCTTATTATAATGGATATGACTGAGATAGATGGGCCGAAACTAAATAAACGAATATCTCCTCTAGATGGAATAAGATTCTCTTTAAAAAGTAATTTTGTTCCGTCTGCTAGAGCTTGAAGAACTCCAAAAGGACCGGTGTATTCAGGTCCAATACGCTGTTGTATCCCTGCAGATATTTCTCTTTCTAACCATACAATTGCTAGTACACTTATAGTAATTCCTAATATCAAAATAAAAATAGGCACAAATACCCAAAGAATTCCATATATCTCTTTCAAAAATTGCAATCTGAAAAAAAAATGTATATCTTGTATTTCTGTTAAATCAATTATCATTTCAACGATCAACTTCTCCCATAATAATATCTATGCTACCTAGTATTGTCATAATATCGGCCAATTTCATTCTTTTAACTAATTGAGGAAGAATTTGCAAATTTATAAAACCGGGCGGATGAATTTTCCATCTCCAAGGAAAACCATTTTGATCCCCTATTAGAAAAATCCCTAATTCTCCCTTGGGGGCTTCAACTCTTACATAAAGTTCTTGTTTTGGCAATTCAAAACTCGGAGACGATTTTTTACTAATAAATCGATACTCAAACTCATTCCATTCTGGCTCTTTTTCTCTATCAAAGCAGCGGATTTCTAAATTTTCATATGGACCGCCGGGAAGTCCTTCCAAAGCCTGTTGAATAATTTTTATGGATTCTATCATTTCACCAATTCGAACTAAATAACGAGCTAATGAATCTCCTTCTTTTTGCCATTGAACTTCCCAATGAAATTCTTCGTAACATTCATAATTATCCACTTTACGTAGATCCCATTGTATTCCGGAAGCCCGAAGCATCGGTCCTGATAAACCCCAATTAATAACTTCTTTTACATCAACAACACCGACGCCCTCAACCCGTTCTAAAAAAATAGGATTTCGCGTAATAAGTTTTTGATATTCAGCAATACTTGTTAAAAAATAATCGCAGAAATCATAACATTTATCTATCCAACCATAAGGTAGATCAGTCGCTACCCCTCCGATACGAAAAAAATTATGCATCATTCTCATACCTGTGGCAGCTTCAAATAGATCATATATTAATTCTCTTTCTCTGAAAATATAGAAAAAAGGTGTTTGTGCACCAATATCTGCCATAAAAGGTCCTAGCCATAGTAGGTGAGAAGCTATACGGCTTAACTCCAACATTATTACTCGGATATAGCTGGCTCTTTTAGGTACTTGAATATTTCCCAACTGTTCTGGTCCATTTACAGTTATTGCTTCTGTGAACATTGTAGCTAAATAGTCCCAACGTGTTACATAAGGCAGATATTGTATAATTGTTCGGTTTTCCGCTATTTTTTCCATTCCTCTGTGTAAATAACCCAATATCGGTTCACAATCAATAACATCCTCACCATCTAGAGTAACAATAAGTCTAAGAACACCGTGCATTGATGGGTGGTGAGGCCCCATATTGACTATCATGAAGTCCTTTCTTTTCGTTGAGATATTCATAGGTTTTTGCTCGATTTATTCTTTTATGAATCGCTTAAAAAAAAAGTTCATCCAAATTCAAGATCTAATAAATCGAATAATTGAAAATTACTCTTCAATTTAACGAATTTGTGACTGCCGAATATTAAACTGATTGATTAATTTTTTATACCGTATTCCATCTTTCTTTGACAAATAAGACAGTAATCTTTGCCGTTTTCCCAAAATTTTACGTAAACCTGTTTGGGATGAGTAGTCTTTTCGGTGCAATTCAAAATGTGAAGTAAGTCTTCGTATTCTATTGGTAAATTTGAATATTTGAAATTCAACCAATCCCGGTTTTTTTCCTTTTTTTTCTTGTGAAATAACAGGTATAAATGACTTTTTTACCATAAAAAAATAAAAGTTTTTCCTTCTCCTCGATTTTTATAGATATTTTTATTGATCAGTAATTAGAATGACACTCATTTTTAATTTTTTGATAGAAATCCGAAATCTAATTTTTTTGATAACTGAAATCAATCCAATTGAAATAGAGAATTTAAATAGATATAGTATAAAGGAGACTAGTTTGATATATAAAAAAGAATTGTATACATTACATTAGATAAAAAAAGATAATTTTGTTAATGCTTTTTTTTTATGTATACATCATTGAATTAAAATCAATGCCATACCAAAATACGTGTATTTGTTTAACCTATGTATCTATCTATAGATAGATACATATGCTAAATAGAAAACAAAATTAGATTAACGAATTTTCACACGCGGATACATATGTATCCTTACTATACTGAAACGGCTTCCATTATGGGTATTAAACCAATAACGATTTATACAAGCTAAATCTTCTAATCGATATTTTGGCCAAAGAAAAATTTTGAAATTCATTAGTTTTTTTTTCTCTTTCTCATTTCTTTTTTTAGTCAAAACTTTAAAACAATTTTGGACTTTATTTTCATTATAAAATATTGTGTTTCTATGCATACTATTTATATTATTTGGATCTAAACAAATTCTAATTCTCAACTCTCTACGACGTCTAGCAGATAAAATGTTTTCAGGAACAAGTAAATTAAATTTCTCGTTTTCTTTGTTTTCTGTTATCTTTTGATCTTTTGTTCTTGTAATGTATTTATCAAAAAATTTCTTATTAACATGAATTTTTTCTGAGTATTTTTTATAAATTTTGCGTTTATTCTTATGAATTAATGAAAAACCCATCATTTTATACTTAAAAAATTGTTTATTATTTTTTCTAGACAGGCGAACTGGTTCGATAACAAATAGTTCTTTTTTCCTAAATTTATTATTTTTCTTTTTCCTTAAGCCTGAAAGAGTTAAATTCGTCTGTTTTTGAATCATCATAATATCTAGACCTAGTTCTCCTCTTTGAATAGAGGCTATAGTAATTTTTCTTAAATTTGTCAATCTAATAAGGAGACAATATACTTTTACATTGTTAAATATTTTTTGACCTAAGAAATTTTTCCAGTTTAAATGGAAATTCAAAAAATTTCTTACTAAGAATTGAAGTTCTGCCTCCATATTGTTCTTGGGTTTTTTTTTCGATGTTCTAAAAACATCTATTTTTTTTTTCTTTCTAGTAATATTCTTTTCACTAACATTTTTATTTCCTTTAGAATGTAAAAAAAGAGAATGTAAATAAAGTAATTTTATTGGTATAATTTGCGAGTTACCCCTAAATGTATTATAAAATATCACAAATTTGGAAAAGAACCAAAATTCCGGATTGCATATGGAACGATTTAGTATTTTTCTATTGATTCCCGTCCAATCCAAATATTTTCTATCCGGATTTATAATAATAGTATCTTCTGCTATATAATTCTTGATAAAAATATTACTTATTCTATCAAATAAGTCTTTTTTATATGTATTGTAATTAGAAGAAATCATTGTGTTTTTATTTGATTGAAATAGGGATCTATATCGATAAATATATGAGTCTTTCTTATTTGCATAATTCATAAAATTATAGGATAAAAGATCGTATTTATATTGTTTTCTAATTTTTTTTTTTAATGGGATTCCTTGTTGTTCTTTGTAAAGAATTAATGGGCTTTTTCCATATGAATCCCATTTGGTTAAATTTTTATTTTGAGTTACACCACATTTAGTGATTCTATTTCTCCATTTTTGTGATACTAATTTTGACCAGCTACTGTTAGATAAGTTATATTGATAATAATTATTCTTTAACCAATTTGTCCATTGATTTAGTTCAGAATTGAGCAGGTTATTTTGTTTTCTTTTAGAATGAACTATTCCTTGTGCTCCAAAAAAAGAATCCTTTATTTCATTTTTCAGAAAAAAAAAATTTTTATTATATTGAAAAAGAAGTCTTAACTTATATATGTTTATGTTAATAATTCGGGTTTGTAACAAATTTAAAAATACATATGGTTGTGACAAAAAGGAGACATCAAAATAATTATGTGAATTCGCATTCTTATTCTTATTATTAAAATATTTGTGTAATTTTAAAAGAAAGGGAATTATACTTTGATTTGTTTTATAACTTCTTTCTGTATTTGGTTCATTATCGTAAAGCCATTTATTTAAAAATTTTTTTGTTGATTCAAGAAAAAGTTGTAGCTGGATTTTCGGAATACAAATGATATATAGAAAGATATCTATGTATATTTTTTTCATCAAAAATTGAAAAAAAGAATGTGATTTTTTAGTTAAGCTAATATTTCTTCTTTGGAATATCTGCAAAATTTTTTTTTCGAATTCTATCCTTTTACTATCATAAATTTTTTTCTTCGAATGAATATTTGTCTCGCGAATTCCAAGTCCTCTTTTCTTTTCTTCTTTTTTCATTTTTTCTATTTTTTTAATAACTACTTTTCTCTTAGTATTGAGATCCTTTATAGATTTTTTTTTCAATGAAAAATTTGTCGACTTTATCGATTGAATTGAAATGGTTGCTTCAGAAATCATTGAATTATTCTTCCAAATTGTTGAATATTTTTTGTTTTCGCTCAATTCATCGAGTTTTGGGGGTTTCCTTTTAATAAAAAAATATTTTAAATTTAAAAATTCTTGTTTTTTTTTCGTGAGGAATACTATACTTTTTCTAATAATTTCAAGAATACTTTGGATGATCCCTTTTGCTTTTTCTATTACGATATTTAGAAACAGTTTGAATTTTTCACTTAAAACTTTTAGAACTAGAAAAGTGAAAAATTCAAATTTTTTCTTTTTTTTTTTTAGTTCTTTTAAAATGGGGTCGAAAAAGGAAAGTGGATTTTTCGTGGAACTAGAAAAAGGCAATTCAACTTCCATCCCCCAAACTGTTAAAAAACAAAAGTTCTTTTTTTTCTTTGAATTTTTTTTGTTTTCATTACATCGTATTTTAGATTTATGCCAAGGTTTTAGACGAAAAGGAAATAATATTTTTATCTGAATCCCATCTGTTAGCCATTTTTGCGGAAACTCTCTTTCGGATAATTGAACGCCGTTATACGTGCATTTAATATATATTTCTCTCTTCCAATCCATATAATCTTCAGACCATTCTGGAATTTGAAAAAATAGTATACGAATTGTATTTTTAATTATTATAAATGAAGGTAATAGAATATATTTCCTAATAAAGCATTGGGTTATTAATAAAACACCTCTTATTACTTGAGCAAATATAATGCTATCCCAGGCTTCTGCTATTTCTATACGTTTTCTTTCTGCATTTTCCTTTTTTGCTTCCTCCTCTTTTTTTTTCGGACTTTTTTTTGTTTTTTCCTCTATAGAACCTAAAATTTGAAATTCTGTCTTTTTACGAATCCAAATATTTAACATAAAAAATCTTTTCATTGATTTTAAACTATGAAAAGAAAAGAATATTGATTTTTCAATTTTATCCAAAAAAAGCGGCGAATGCACCCTTTTTTGAAAAAATTTCCAAGTAACTGTTTTCCGTCTTTGAGCACGGATAGATCCTTTGATTATGTCTCTTCGAAAATCCGATTGTTGGGAATAACGTCTTAAAGCCAATTCGTTTTTTTGTTCATTATTTTCAGTATCTCCACGATCACGATAAGTCTT
>NW_028196806.1:52500-90000 GCF_037176805.1 Vigna unguiculata
TGGAATGTGTATTATCGATATAGGGGATCTTTCAAGTGAGAAGATCCATCGACCTGAGACGAAGAGAAAGAAAGGTCTATCTATTTTTTTTTTAGTTATTCAGTTAAACCAATGATTCGTTATTGGAGCAGCTAGCAACAACTATCTCATCTGGGAAAAGCCATCTTTTTCTCAACAATGTCTTTGTCATTTGATCCAATAGCGCTTCGTTAGATAGGAACAGATTTGATAAATATTGATAACTCTCAGATAGAGTATTAGAAGGGAAAAATCCTTTAGATGATGAACTATTGATTCTAAGCCATCTCTGGCAATGAATCAACAATTCAAAATGCTTTTCTTGCGTATTCTTGATAAACCAGTGTTTATATATAGATGTAGGAAGATTTGTTTGGGAAGTAAGAAGTTCCCTTGACATCTCTTCATCTGTAAAGAATTGTCGATGTGAAAACACAGAGACAAAAGGCTGATCTTTGAATAGGAAAAAGAGTGGATCCACGGGGTCCCAAATGAATTGGCTTATTCGAAAAAAGCCCTGTTCTTTGGAAGATCTATCTCGTGTCTGGTACTGCATGGTTCCACCCTGCAAGAACTCTGAATCATTCTCTTGAAGCTCATCCTCTTCATCATAAATGATCCGCTTGTCCCGAAATGACCTGGCCCAATAGGGAAATCCCAAATTATTGGGCCTTTCAATACAATCAAATAGAAAGCCCCAAGGGCGCCATATTCTAGGAGCCCAAACGATGTGATTGAAAAAATCCTCCTCTATCTGTTGCGGGTCGAGGACTCCTCCCCCTTCTTCAAACTCCGATTCATATTTTTCATAGAGAAATCTCTGATCAACGATAGAATAAGATCCATTTTGAATCCTATTTAAGGGATTCCTTGGTTCGGACCGAAGAAGCAATGTCACTCGATCCTTATCAAATTGACTGCAATCTTTTTCTGTACGTGAGGATCCCACCAGAGCGCCTTCTACTTCTAATAGGCCATGAACTAGATCATAATTCTTCTCAACGAGTCCATAAGATGTGATCCCATTTTTTTCATCAGGTCCGGGTAGAGACCAAAGGTCTTGAGCGACCGATCCGGCAGAACAACTCAAAAGGTAAAGAAGTATCGTTAATTTCTTCATACTCGTTCCAAGTTCGAAGTACCATTTGTACAAATAAGAATCCCCCCCGTCACATGATTTCTTCTTCATATAGATAGATATAGGATCTATGGAGCAATTACTTAGAAGTACATTTTGTGAAACAGCCCTTCCTATCTGATAGAAAAGGATCCCATGATCCTGAACCGATCTTACCTGAGATCGGAAATCCCAAGTTTGTCTATGAAGAACAGAACTAATTATATTAGTGTCTATGATGGATTTTTTTTGTATAATACTAATCGATAGGGCCTCATTGTTAAGTGCTACAAGATCTCGTACATTTGAACCCATCGTCGTGGACCCGAATCCATTAGTATGGGACATTTTCTTTTCCAAGTGAAATCCCCTAGTATATGAAAGAGTGAAAAAGTGTTTTCGTTGTTGTGGAATAAGAAGCCTTCGTATCTTAATGCATGTATTGAATTTATTCGGAGCTATTAGAGCTGGATCTACTTTTTGGGGAATATGAGTCGAAGCAATAACAAGAATATTTCTAGTGGAACATCTTTCACAATCCCTGGAGAGATAGTTCACTAAAAGACCGAGGGATAAGTAATTCGACTCAGTCACATCCAGATCATGAATGTTAGGAATCCATATTATGCAAGGAGACATTGCTTTTGCTAATTCGAAGTGAAAGGTGATATAAAATCGGTCTATTTCTGGCATCATATCCATAGTTAGCGTATTCATCATAGTTAGAAGCTCCAGCTCCATATCAAGGTCACGGTCGATATCGTCACTATCGTCACTATCATCAATATCGTCACTATCATCAATATCGTCACTATCATCAATATAGTCACTATTATCAATAAGAAAACCCTTAGGCTTGTTATCCAGGAACTTGTTCAGAAATACTGTAATGAAAGGAACATAGGAGTTTGTCGCTAGGTATTTGACCAAATAGGATCGTCCAGTTCCTATAGAACCTATCACTAAAATACCCCTACTAGGGGGAGGTAGGGCTAAGCGGAGCGAAAAGGGTTTTCCATGAGATGGGAAATGCAAACTATTAGCCCCCCACAAGGTGTGTGAATAAGTAATTGTCTGATAATTAGCAAGGAATATACGTCTTTCTACTAAACAGGATGTATTGAATTCATAAATCATTAGATACTTTTTTTGAATGTCAACTAAGTATCGTAAGTAAATTGCTCCCGGTTGTTCACTTATTTGATAACCAGAGTTATTCTTTGATAAAAGATCACTATGAGTAAGACTCAATAGAATTTGATCAATCCTTTTTTCTGTTGTTAAGGTAGAAAACTGAACCAAGAATTCTTTTTCTTTATCATCAATCGAATCAGTGTTCGAGACCCAGGATTCTATTTGATCATCAATCCAATCACCATTCACGTTTTTTATTTTTCTTATCAAGGAATAGATTGCTTTACTTGGATGACTTAGATGTCTCGTATTTCTCGAAAAAGCGATTCGATTGATGGGATTTGGTATAATACTTATGAGATCGATGAGATTCCAATATTTATTCTTAGAACGTATGGATTTGACCCCATAAGCGGGACCACCACCCCATAGCATGTTGCTACCAAAAGCAAAACTCCGTATTTCTTCTAGAGAATCTCCTAATTGTTCCAGAGCAACTAGAAAGATATTCTTTAACCAGAAAGAATTCAGTTCAGATGTAGGATACCTATCCAGAAGTTTTCGCAACTCAATCATGTATGATGGAATCATCAAAGATTTTACCTTTTCGAACTCTGTCTGTAACTCACTATAGACTCGAGAAACAAAGAGAAGATGTGTACGAACGAGATATCCAGCAACAAGGAGAAGGAAAAGGATTGAATAGAAGAACTCCTGAACATTTAGCGATCTCAGATGTGTCGATATCAATAGTAACTCATTATTTCGATGAGTCATTTCTTCGGACAGAAGAAGATTATGGAAACAATTACCCGGAATCTCACTTATCAGATTCCATTGTGGAAGACACAATGGAATCTGACGAATTCGCCATAATATATCTGACCCATGCATAATATCATGAAAAATGGATACAAATTTTTGGCTGCTACTTAGTATCGGCAATAGGTCTGAAAAAGTATCTAAAAATATGAAATTTAGATATTTGTACCCCGTCGAGGTAAGGAACCATGGTATATATGTTTGGAATAGATTCCATTTTGAGAGAGTTGAAAAAACACTATCTTGTTGAAAGGTTCTATACATCTGACCTTTCTCAAGGCATTTTTGTAGACAAGAACTCCGTTTTTTCCTTTTTTCGGATGGTAAATATTTCTCAGAACATGGAGTGTGAATCCAACCCATGTTTGAATTGAAATTGAGATACTGATACAAGTTCTTCCCTTCTGAATCAGGTATATTCATATCTGAAAGAGGTTGACAATAAGTTTTTTCAAAATGGACTATTTGTCCCTCTGTTAGAGGTGTTCCAGAAATGTCTGCGATCGAGTAAATAGCTCCACGAACGAATGGATCGTATCGAATTGGAAAATGGAAAGATTTGTAGAAGTTATACCCTTCGTCGCCACTTTGCGGAAAATCGTTAGGTATCAATATGTTAGATACCTGTAACTCGATTGGTGAAATAGTATCTCTCTTCAAAAAAGCATGTTTTTTTTGACCATCGCAAAAAGAAAAGATTTTGTTGCGAATGAACAAGATTTTGAGGAATTGTCCATACGTAAAATCATAATTATTGATACGGGCCTTTTCCACATAAAAAGGGAATCTTTTGTTACAATAGAAGCAGAAGTGATATTGATTATTCAAGAATCGAAGTCGATTTGCTTTATAAAAATAGTATATCAATGAACTTCTATGAAATGGTTTCACGGGATTCAGCCAATTGTCTGGATCGTGGGATATCATTGAGAAATAGGAATCTGTGTTATCAAAAGATTTCCTGCGATTCTTTCTAGTATGGAATGAGTCAATCATCCACTTTGGTATCTTATTGAACAAAAATGGTGATATTGTTCCTCCATTGATCAAGAATTTCGATTTTTGGGAAGTATCTTGGTCATCCAATAATAAGGGTTTCCTTTTTTTCAAATGAAAGATTTGAAGACCTATTGATTCTAATAACTGATTACAGAGTGGATCATTCGGACCTTTCAATTCATAGATGTGGATCTCGGACCTATGAATGGGGATACCCCCAAAACTCACAAATAAAAAAGAAGGAAGTGAGTTAGACAAAAAGAGAAGAAACTTGGGCAAAAAAAGAAGTAACTTGGACAAAAATAAACAAAGTGACTTAGACAAATCTTTTTTGTCGATAACCTCAGACCAATCAATCGAATATTGATTAATATGTAATCGATCGAACACTACTTGAAAACGGCTATTCTGCTCAGAAATGAAATAGTCCAAATGTTCCTGGAAATTCTTGCTCCCATTGGACCATTTGTATCTATATACATTAGGATCCCAATTCATAGATCTCTCCGTTCGAGAAATCAAAATAAGAGGATCGAACCACTTCTTCTGACTCTTTTTCAAATTTGATAAATGTTGGTTGATCGTGTATTTCATTCTAGTTCGATGATTCAGAGTATCATTTCCTATTTGATACCTTTGAATTCCATATTCGAAGTTGCAATTGAATCGATTCAATACATTTCTTATGTAACCATGGGTGCTATATTGGATTTGAATCAGATTTCGGATCAATCTATATTGATTGACTGCCTCCATTATGTTGTTGCTAGCAAATACAACTATTTTAGGTTTTGGATCTTCCACATTATTTCCGCAAGAGGTCTGGACCCATTTTTTTATGATCCTTCGATAAAAAGATTCATTCTCTTCATAAAAAAGAGGAGGTAGAACCAATAAAGAGTGCTTTTTCGATTCATCCCTGGAGTTCAATAACTCATTCAAGAAATGTTTTTGATCCAATCCGGAGGAATCCATAGAAAAATCAAATTCCTTATGATACACCAGATCCGGCTCGGTTATTGATAGAGTGAATAGATCTGCCATTTCTTGAAATATATCTTCTGATTCAAAATCGTGGTGTAACGTGTATCTCCCCCTGTTCCGGTCATGGAATAGATGAAATAAACCCCAAAATGGATTTTTGTTCAAGAATGAAATCTTATTGGAACTGTCCAGTTCACCCTTTGGAACCATATCACATCCTCGATAGGATGAAATAGGATGAATTGAGACGGTATTTTGTAAGTACATAATTATCTTGAATAAATTCACTATTTCTTTCTTTTCCGATCGCCTGGAAAAAGCAAGATGTTTCTTTTGTTCTTTTTTCAACAATTTCTGATCTCTAGTAGACCTATCAGTAGGATTCGAACCCAGATGAAGTTCTGACCATCTGTCAGAGAAAAAAGAACGAGTGGCTCTTGCAGGATTCCCAAAAAATTCTTCGATTTCTTCCGGAAGCAGATGATTATTCATCTGCTTCTCACGTTCCATGAATAGTCGGCACATTGAGGAATATCCAGAAAGGATTTTAAGGAATCGCTCTGATTCTATCTCTGTTCGTTCCGTTTGAAGAAAGGAAGGATCCCAACAAAGAATCGATCTTTCTTTTAGTTGTTGAATCTCTCTTTGATTGATCAATGTGTGATATTTCGAATCCTCATTCCTAATGGAATCGAAAGAATCCTTGGATTGATCAGAAGATCCTTTCAATTGGCTAGAATCCGTTACTTGAATGAAACTAGATCTCGTGGAATCATATTGAAGATTTGATGATACATTCCGTACCTTGCTAAAAAACCGATCCTTGTTTCCCAACCACACATTGTCTAACCAAATCCAATTCTCTCGTGACATGTTCCTCAAAAAATCCGATTCGTGCGGACTCTTCCCCCAACTAACGAAGAGATCTTGACGGAATTGCCACATATGAAATTGAGCACAATTTTGCAAAGAAATAGCCCGCTTGTTTCTCAAGAAGAGATGCGAAACATGAATAATTGACCCAGTCCCTTGTTGTTTGAAGAAACCCTCCACTTCCTTTGGTATTTTTTCACGAAAAGCAAACATGAGATAATAAATCCAGTCTTTCACTAAGATTTCGAATAGCTGTCCCGAATTCAAGTTGATTATGTTTCGCCTCTTTCTCGGGAAAGACGATCAAAAAATTCCCAATCATGGTCCTTACGGATCGGATCATCCATATAATATACAAAAAGGAACTCCAGATATTTGAATATCTTTCTCTTTGAATGAGAATCTCAATTCCAGCGATGGTTTCATTAGATATCTTACAACTAGAATCGCTCTTTTTTCCTATCCAGTTCCTCCACCACCCGCGAATCCCAGTTAAATTCAGGCATGATATACTTTTTAGTTATTGGGAGAACCCGAGTACTCTCTTTCGGATCCAGGAAAGAACTCGCAGAGATCTTTTTTCCTTTTGGAAGATACAGGAGCGGAACAATCAACCTATTGATATTGGAAGACTCAGATGATTCTTCCAATGTATCATTTTTGGGTCCAATGGAATTCATAGGTATAGGAAGAAGCCTTGTCAAATAGGGATTTTTTCTTTCGACCATTTTTTCGATTGTTAATACGATATATAAGGACCGCTACTACAAAGAGTACTACATACTTGATCGTGAAATATCGATTGCTTGTTGAACCCTGTGAATTGCGTGAAAGTAGGATACTCCAAATTCGGGAGTCCAAGAGTTTTATAAAACTCTCTTGATGGAAAAAAATATGAATGGAAAAATCCCGCTGAATTGAATTGGGTCCATGAATCTAAGAAATAGCGAGAATTCTTGATTTCTCTCAATATCTCTCTCAATTCGAAAAGTCCAGGATTTGAATTGATGTCCTTTCATCGAATCCTCCTAATTGCATTGATTTATCCGAAAGATTTCACTTCAATTGGAATTTGGTTATTCACCATGTACGAGGATTCCCGCTAAGCATCCATGGCTGAATGGTTAAAGCGCCCAACTCATAATTGGCGAATTCGTAGGTTCAATTCCTACTGGATGCACGCCAATGGGACCCTCCCTCCAAAAAGTCTATCGGATTTTTGTTCAAGAATGAAATCTTATTGGAACTGTCCAGTTCACCCTTTGGAACCATATCACATCCTCGATAGGATGAAATAGGATGAATTGAGACGGTATTTTGTAAGTACATAATTATCTTGAATAAATTCACTATTTCTTTCTTTTCCGATCGCCTGGAAAAAGCAAGATGTTTCTTTTGTTCTTTTTTCAACAATTTCTGATCTCTAGTAGACCTATCAGTAGGATTCGAACCCAGATGAAGTTCTGACCATCTGTCAGAGAAAAAAGAAACGAGTGGCTCTGTATCAATGGAATCTCATCATCCATACATAACGAATTGATGTGGTATATTCAAATCATAACATATGAACAGTAAAAAACTAGTATTTTAATTGAGACTAGAACTCATAGGGAAGAAAATAGATTTATGAATGGAATAAAAATATGCAGTATTTACAGACAAAAGTATTCGGTTATTGGGGAAAAATCAATATACTTTTAATGTCGAATCGGATCAACTCAACTAGGGACAGAAATAAAAGCATTGGGTCGAACTCTTCTTTGATGTCAAGTAATAGCTATGAATAGTCATCGACTACTCCCGGTAAAGGGTAGAAGAGTACGAACCTATTATGGGACATACAATGCCATTACAGACGTATGATCATTACGCTTCAACCGGGTTATTCTATTCCACCTCTTAGAAAGAAAAGAACTTAAATCAAAATACTTAATAGCATGGCGATACATTTATACAAAACTTCTACCCCAAGCACACGCAATGGAACCGTAGACAGTCAAGTAAAATCCAATCCACGAAATCATTTGATCTATGGACAGCATCGATGTGGTAAAGGTCGTAATGCCAGAGGAATAATTACCGCAGGGCATAGAGGGGGAGGTCATAAAGCGTCTATACCGTCAAATTGATTTTCGACGGAATGAAAAAAACATATATGGTAGAATCGTAACCATAGAATATGACCCTAATCGAAATGCATCCATTTGTCTCATACACTATGGGGATGGTGAGAAAAAATATATTTTACACCCCAGAGGGGCTATAATTGGAGATACATTGTTTCTGGTACAGAAGTTCCTATCAAAATGGGAAATGCCCTACCTTTGAGTGCGGTTTGAACTATTGATTTACGTAATTGGAAGTAACCAACTAGGTTTACGGCGAAACCTAGAAATCGATCACTGATCCAATTGGAGTACCTCTACAGGATAGGACCTCAACAGAAAACTGAAGAGTAACGGCAGCAAGTGATTGAGTTCAGTAGTTCCTCATATAAAATTATTGCCTCTAGAGATATAGTAATATGGAGAAGACAAAATTGTTTCACAAGCACCGACAGAACCCGAAGCACCCTTTGTTTCAAACAGGGGAGGGCGGGTTATTCACATTTCATTTGATGGTCAGAGGCGAATTGAAAGCTAAGCTGTGGTAATTCTAAGGATTCCCCCCTGGGAAAAAGGAGATGTCTCCTACGTTACCCGTACCATGTGGAAGTAGCGACGTAATTCATAGAGTCATTCAGTCTGAATGCTACATGAAGAAACATAAGCCAGATGAAGGAACGGGAAGACCTAGGAATGTAGAAGATCATAACATGAGCGGCAGATTTGGATTCCTATATACCCACTCGTGCGGTACTTCATTGTGCGATATATAGATATATATAAGATCCATCAGTATAGATATTCATCATCTACATCCAGAAAGCCGTATGCTTTGTAAGAAGCTTGTACAGTTTGGGAAGAGGTTTTGATTGATCAAAAAGAAGATCTACTTCAAACCGATATGCCCTTAGGCACGGCCCATACATAACATAGAAATCACACTCGGAAAGGGTGGACAATTAGCTAGAGCAGCTGGTGCTGTAGCGAAACTAATTGCAAAAGAGGGGAAATCGGCCACATTAAATTACCTTCTGGGGAGTCGTTTGATATCCAAAAACTGCTCGGCAACAGTTGGACAAGTGGGGAAATGTTGGGGTAAACCAGAAAATTTAGGTAGAGCCGGATCTAAATGTTGGCTAGGTAAACGTCCTATAGTAAGAGGAGTAGTTATGAACCCTGTAGACCATCCGCATGGGGGTGGAGAAGGGAGGGCCCCCCATTGGTAGAAAAAAAACCCGCAACTCCTTGGGGTTTTCCTGCACTTGGAAGAAGAAGTAGAAAAAGGAAGAAATATAGTGATAATTTGATTCTTCGTCGTCGTACTAAATAGTAAGAGAAAATAGAAATTGTTTCTTCGTCTTTACAAGAAAAAGGAGTAATTAACTGTGACGCGTTCACTAAAAAAAAAATCCTTTTGTAGCGAATCATTTATTAAGAAAAATAAAGAAGCTTAACACAAAAGCGGAAAAAGATATAATATTAACTTGGTCCAGAGCATCTACCATTATACCTACAATGATTGGCCATACCATTGCTAATCCATAATGGAAAAGAACATTTACCTATTTATATAACAGATCGTATGGTAGGCCATAAATTAGGAGAATTTTCACCTACTCTAAACTTCCGAGGACATGCGAAAAATGATAATAGATCTCGTCGTTAACGTTAATTTGAACATCCATTTTAAATAGTAATGCATAAAGAAATATTACAAAATTGAATTCTTAGTAAAATGAAGTTCAACTCATTCTTTTAGAATTCATTAAATGAATTCAATAATTCATAATAATAATAAAATTCTTTTTTAATGAAGAATTCAATCAATTCAATATTTTATTGATTTGTCAAAATAGACTCTTATGATAAAGAAGAACCTCTATACAGAAGCCTTGTCTTTTGGTCAAATCAAAAAAAAAGGTTCATGTCTATTTTATTTACAACACACAGTACAAATAGTAATTGATGTGATTTGTACATAAATAAAACATTATGATACTTGAATTTCTATTTGAATTTTCTATTTGCTTTAGTTGAATATCTTCTTTTATTCGATTTTTTGAATTGTTTATTTTACAATAGTCGATGATAGTCACAATAGAAATTTCAACGAACTTAGTCAATGAGCTATAATGAGTTATAAAGATCTATCTATAGATAAAAAATACACAAATAAGAAATATCATTTTATGTAATTTTATGTACAAGTAGTGGGGAATTATGGGACAAAAAATAAATCCGCTTGGTTTCAGACTTGGTACAACTCAAAGTCATGATTCTATTTGGTTTGCACAACCAACAAAATATTCTGAGAATATACAAGAAGATAAAAAAATACGAGATTGGATAAAAAATTTTATACAAAAAAATAGAAGAATATCCTCGGGTGTCGAGGGAATTGGAGAGATAAAGATTCAAAAAAGAATCGATCTGATTCAAGTCATAATATATATGGGATTTCCAAAGTTTTAATAGAGGGTAAGCCTCAAAAAATCGAGAATTACAGACGAATATGCACAAAAAACTGAATTGTGTGAATAGAAAACTAAACATTGCTATGTAAAAGTTACAAATGCTTATAAACACCCTAATATTCTTGCAGAATTTATAGCTGGACAATTAAGAATAGAGTTTCATTTCGTAAAGCAATGAAAAAAAGCTATTGAATTAACTGAACAAGCAGGTACAAAAGGAGTTCAAGTACAGATTGCAGGACGTATTGATGGAAAAGAAATTGCACGTGTCGAATGGATCAGAGAAGGTAGGGTTCCTCTCCAAACCATTCGAGCTAAAATTGAATATTGTTGTTATACAGTTCGAACTATTTATGGAGTTTTAGGATAAAGTTTGGATATTTTCGAAATAAAGAAAAATTATGTCCTTCTTTCTATTCAATAATTCAATGTCCTATTTTGATTTTATATAACAACAAAAAAGAAAAAATTACTCGATTTTGATTCTCAAAAATTTATCTATTTTATAAGATTGAATCGACTAAAAAAAGAAATTAATCATTTTAATAGAGGATTGCCATGCTTAGTGTGTGACTCGTTAGTTTTTTAGAATGATTAAAAAAAAAAAAAGAAACCGGTTAATAGTATCAATTCATTTAAAAAGAACTAATAACCAACAAACACATCACTTCGGATTATCTAGATCTAAAGAATTAGTCAAAAGAAAAAAAATTTAATAAAAAAAGAATATAGCAACTGAAAAATTGTGAAAGATAAAAGAAAAAAAAGATTATTTAGTTGTAAAGCAATAAAAATATATAGATAAAAGAAAAGGTGAAAGAAAGAGATTAAAATATATCAATGATATAGAATTCGAATATGTAAAGGTCTATGGGTCATCTCAGAAAAGATAGTGTATTAAAGCATCCTTAAAAATAAAAAAGAATAATATATATATTTTTTTTTTATTTTTAATGTCAATAAATTAAGAGCTCTGAATCAAGAAAAACTGATAATATTGATTCACGAAAAAAGAAATGAATATTCTATTCTAAAAAAATTTTATTAATTTTTAGCTATGAGAAAGGCTCCATTGTCGAATTAAAACCTAACCATTAATCGAGAGGCGATGGGAACGACGAAACCTGCAAATACTTAAGACTTAAGATTTTATTAAAAAAATCTTAAAGAAAACAAATCTTAATGATTTCTTAGGTGGGATGGCGGAAGAAACCTAAAAACAATCCATTTTTTAGGAGTTGTACCCTACATTAACATCTGAATTTCATTACATCTGAATTTGAGAATAAAAGAGTAAATATTCGCCCGCGAGAATTTTTCTTTTATTGAATTTTTTTATATTTTTGCCAATTCTAAGAATCGATATTGAAAACAAGATCTAAAAATTTCGAAGATTGTATGAAATCTCAAAAAATACCGAGATTTCGTTATTTACTAAACATATGACTATTTCTATTATTTTATCGATTAGATAGAATCTATATCCATATAGATATAGATATTTGAATTACTTCATTCGCGAGGAGCCGTATGAGGTGAAAATCTCATGTACGGTTCTGTAATAAAGATGGAATTGAAAAACAACCATCAATTATAACCCCCAAAGAACCAGATTTCGTAAACAACATAGAGGAAGAATGAAGGGAATATCCTATCGAGGTAATAATATTTGCTTCGGAAGATATGCTCTTCAGGCACTTGAGCCAGCTTGGATAACATCTAGACAAATAGAAGCGGGACGGCGGGCAATGTCAAGAAATGTTCGCCGAGGTGGACAAATATGGGTACGTATTTTTCCAGACAAACCGGTTACAGTAAGACCTACTGAAACACGTATGGGTTCAGGAAAAGGATTTCCCGAATATTGGGTAGCTGTTGTTAAACCTGGGAAAATACTTTATGAAATGGGTGGAGTACCAGAAAATATAGCAAGAAAGGCTATTTCAATAGCATCATCCAAAATGCCGATACGAACTCAATTCATTATTTCAGGATAATAAAAGAGAACCAAAGAAAATAGGTCTTTAGAATGAAAAGAAAAAAGGCAATAATAGGTTCCTTTTTTTTTGAACACAAAATATTTTTACTTCCTTTTTTAGATTGAAATAATAAAAAAATGATATGATTCAACCTCAAACTCATTTGAATGTAGCGGATAACAGCGGAGCACGTGAACTGATGTGTATTCGAATCCTAGGAGCTAGTAATCGACGATATGCTTATATTGGCGACATTGTTGTTGCTGTAATCAAACAAGCAGTACCAAATACGAACTTAGAAAAATCTGAAGTGATCAGAGCTGTAATTGTACGTACTTGTAAACAACTAAAACGTAGCAACGGTATAATAATTCAGTATGATGATAATGCTGCAGTTATAATTGATCAAGAAGGAAATCCAAAAGGAACTCGAATCTTTTGCGCAATCGCCCGGGAATTGAGACAGTTAAATTTCACTAAAATAGTTTCATTAGCACCTGAGGTATTATAAGAGGAAACCACGATATGGATATATTCTTTTTTTGTGAAATAGATAAATGTATCTATTTTATCTCAAAAATATATCTTTTGTAATAATTATTATTTTGAAGAATTCGTACTTATAAGTTTTAGAAGTAGCCATTTTTCTTTATTTCAGATTTATACTTGAAAACCTAAACAATATCTATATCTATCTATATATAGATATGGGCGAACGACGGGAATTGAACCCGCGCATGGTGGATTCACAATCCACTGCCTTGATCCACTTGGCTACATCCGCCCTTATAGTAAAAATGATCTATATCTCAAATTCTACCTTTTCATTATCCTTTTTTTTCTAACAAAGGAAAAAAAAAAAGATAAGGAATCATTAAATCAATCAAAAACGAATGTATAAATCTATAGAAATCTAAAAAAAAGATTACTAATCCAATATCCAATATAAAGGAGCAATATTAACAAAGTTGATATTGCTCCTTTATTTTTAAACAAAAACTCGTCTACTTTAAATTAAGATCAAAATTTTATCCATTAACAGATGGAGCTTCCATCGCAGCTAGATCTAGAGGGAAATTATGAGCATTACGTTCATGCATTACTTCCATACCAAGGTTAGCTCGGTTAATAATATCAGCCCAGGTATTTATTACACGACCTTGACTATCAACTACGGATTGGTTGAAATTAAAACCATTTAAGTTGAAAGCCATAGTGCTGATACCTAAAGCGGTAAACCAAATACCTACTACAGGCCAAGCAGCTAGGAAGAAATGTAAAGAACGAGAATTGTTGAAACTTGCATATTGGAAGATTAATCGGCCAAAATAACCATGAGCAGCTACAATATTATAAGTTTCTTCCTCTTGACCAAATCTGTAACCTTCATTAGCGGATTCATTTTCTGTGGTTTCCCTGATCAAACTAGAAGTTACCAAGGAACCATGCATAGCACTGAATAGGGAGCCGCCGAATACACCAGCTACACCTAACATGTGAAATGGATGCATAAGAATATTATGCTCAGCCTGAAATACAATCATAAAATTGAAAGTACCTGAAATTCCTAGAGGCATACCATCCGAAAAGCTTCCTTGACCAATAGGATAGATCAAGAAAACAGCAGTAGCGGCTGCAACAGGAGCTGAATATGCAACAGCAATCCAAGGACGCATACCCAGACGAAAACTAAGTTCCCACTCACGACCCATGTAGCAAGCTACACCAAGTAAGAAGTGTAGAACAATTAGTTCATAAGGACCGCCGTTGTATAACCACTCATCAACAGAAGCTGCTTCCCAGATCGGATAAAAATGCAAACCTATAGCCGCAGAAGTAGGAATAATCGCACCAGAAATGATATTGTTTCCATAAAGTAGAGATCCAGAAACAGGCTCACGAATACCATCAATATCTACTGGAGGGGCAGCGATAAAAGCGATAATAAATACAGAAGTTGCAGTCAATAAAGTAGGAATCATCAAAACACCAAACCATCCAATGTAAAGACGATTTTCGGTGCTGGTTATCCAATTACAGAAGCGACCCCATAGGCTTTCGCTCTCGCGTCTCTCTAAAATTGCAGTCATGGTAAAATCTTGGTTCATTTAATCATTAGGGACTCCCAAGCACAAAAATTCTCTATAATGCGAGAATTTGAGGACTTGTTATTCAACAGTATAACATGACTTATATACCAGTGTCAACCAATACTAATATCCATAGTATGTTCTTATTCATTAGTATGTTCTTATTCATTTCGGTTTATCCGAATTTACCTTGTTTATCCCATTTCATTGATTCATAAAAAAAGTTTATTTTCTATATATCATTCTATTTATAGAAATAGAGAATAGAAATATAGATATAATACAACATCGATCTACAAAAATGAGTTGCCCGGGACTTGAACCCGGAACTAGTCGGATGAAGTAGATAATTTATTCTTGAATAAAATTCAACAATAGAATAAAACAAGAAAAAATCCCTCCCCAAGCCGTGTTTGCAGTTTTCATTGCACACGGCTTTCCCTATGTATACATCTAAACCTTAATTACTTGCCTAGCAAAAGACTCTAAGAAAGTGAAATATAATATTTAATTCATTAACCCCGAATCTTGACTCTGACTACATGAGCATTTCAAAATCCTATATATAGATATAGAAGACTAAAAAAAATGATTTTTTTATCCTCATTGAATAAAAAGAAGGAAGTTCGTTTTATCAATTTACACCGATTTAAAAAATAACATAACCTATTTTCAATTATAAATAATTGACGAAATCGTTTCTTAAAAGAATATCCAAATACCAAATACGACCTCTATAAAACCTACGCAAAGTAAAAGAAGTTCTTGGAAAAATCAAAGAAAAAAGATCTTCTTCTGTAAAAAATTCTTGCAATAATTTTTCTGAACTTAATTTTTTCAAATAAATGCGCACAGTACTTTTATGCTTACGAGCCAAAGTTTTTATACAAGAAAACCGAAGTATATATTTTATTTGATAGAAACTCTTTTTTTTTGCAGATCCATTGTAATAATGAGAAAAATTTCTGCATATGCGCAAAAACCGGTCAATAATATCAAAATCAGATAAATTGGCCCAAACCGGCTTACTAATAGGATGACCCATTACATTACAAAATTTTGTTTTAGCCAATGATCTCATTAGAGGAATAATGGGAACTATTGTATCAAGTTTTTTTATAACAATTTTAATAAGAAATGAATTTTGCAACATTTGACTTCGTACTACTGAAAGATTTAGTGGAATACTTAAAAAATAGCCTAAAAAGTGAAATGAATACTGAGATAATTCGTTTATATAGATCGTTTCTAGTCCAGCCCAAATATCAAAATGACATTGCCATAAATATATAAAATAGTATTTCCATTTATTTATCAAAAAAGGAGTATTCTTTAAAACCAGAATTGATTTTCCTTGATATCTAACATAATGGATGAAAGTATCCTTAAAGAAGAAGAAAGTATATGAACAATTCTTAGTAGATACTTCTACAAGATGTTTTATTTTTTCATAGAAAAAAATTCGCTCAAAAAAAACGCGAAAATGTTTTAACTGTAACTGAGAGGATTTGTTACGTAGAAAAAGAAAGATAGATTCATATTCCCATACATATAAATTATATAGGAACAAGAAAATTCTTCGATTCCTTTTTGAAAAAAAAGTAAAAATCCATTTTTTTGGAGGAAAAAGACTATTCCAATTATAATAGTAATAAAAAAACAACCTTATTAAATGAAAGAAAGAGACATCTTTTATCGAATATCGCAGGATTTGAACCAAGATTTCCAGATGGATAGGATAGGGTATTCGTATATCTGACTTATGATTTAAATATATCAGTTGATCTTCGAAAAAGGGAAAGATCGAATGAATTGATTGAAAATTTTTATAAGATTTTACGATTTCTAATCCCCTTAAGGAAGAGCTAAATAATTGTAGAGAAAATAGAATCTCCACGACGATACCAAAACCTTCTAATATTATTTGAGAAAAAAAATGATAATTATAACCCACAAAAGTATTTTTTTTAGAATCATTAACAAAAAGAATGAAATGAGTCTGTTGATACATTCGAGTACTTAAACGTTTTACAATTAGTAAACTAAATTTATTGTTATAATCGACATTTTCTATAAAAAAGGACTCATGAGCATAAGCTAGTCCATAAATAGATTCCCGAAAAAAAAGTGGGTATAGGATGTCCTGGTATCGAGATCTACGGAGTTCTAAATATGCTTGATATTGCTCCATTAAAAAAAAAAAAGTCTATTTGGTCAAACAAAGAATCAGAGATTCATTGGATTATCAAATGATACATAGTGCGATATGGTCAAAACAGAAAATTATAGGTATAAATATATACCTAGAGAAGTAAAACCCATTAACGGACTCTCTCTAATCGATTTTTTGCCTAATTTTTGTTCTAGGATAACGAGCTAATTAAGAATCCTTTATTTTTTTTTTACCTAATCGCTCTTTTGATTTTGGAAAAAATATCTTTATCAATATACTCTTTCTTTTACACATTTATCGCTACCCCAAAATACCAAAAGATAATGGAAAATAGCTATATAGTTAGGACTCATAACAAAAATAAACCATTCACCAGAAAAGCTTTTCCCACATCAAGCACTAACCTATTTTTAACGTACAATTAGATGGGGTAATGATCCAAATAAAAAATAAATGAAAGCTCGATGCTTTTTGTTTCCCTATTAGAATTAGAACCACCAAGTTCTATCCCTTTATTAATCAAACCCAACGGAATTTTTTTTGTTACGAGCCAAAAATTCAAACAAAAATTTGAGCTGGATCCTAAAAGAATGAAATATTTTTAGAATTCTTCATTGATACGACATGCTACTTTTTCCAGTCATTCCTTTCTGGATCAGTCGTGGTTTTACAAGCTCTACCGATAGTATCGACGAACCCATTGCTTCATAGAAATGCGTAAAAAATAGAGTCGCTCTTAAAAGCCGAGTACTCTACCATTGAGTTAGCAACCCCATTACAATTTAAAAAATAAGGTGGATATTTATACCCAATCGCAATCAAAAAAATAAAATTACAAAATTGAATTGTCTAAAAAACTAAAAAAAGATATACCACCTATTTAAATACTATGTTCTTGAAATACTATGTTAGAGTTATCCATTATTATTATATATATAAGACTATATATATATTGGTATATATAGATCTAATATTTTCGTATATATATTCGTGTTTACCTTTCAATTCACTTACTTATTCATTAACAAAGTTTTTCTTGTTTGTCTCGCAGAAAGAAAACCAATGAACCTACCATTTGATGAAGTAATAACGCCTATTTAACGTAAGTAAGGTGATCAATTTATTCACGATCGGATTATATTTATTTGATACAGTGTTGTCAATATTAGTATTGAAAAAAAAATACAATCGAATAAATACAATCGAATTAATAAGATTTTCAATCTTATTAATTCGATTATTAGTATTATGTTAGAATTACTTATAAGAAAAATTATTTAAATATATATATATCTTTTTTTATTCTAAAATGATATTCTAAACTAAAAAAACGTATAAAATTATAGAAATATAGAAATCAATAGGAAAATACAAATTTCATATAGAAATGGAACAACTTCCCTATTATGTGAAATTCACATCGAAAAAGGCAATAGCCAGTTTCCCTTATAAATTGTAATCACTTTTTTCGTAAAATATCGTCTACTTACTATGCTTCTATTCCAATACGAAAGATAGAAATCTGTTTAATAATTAAGTATCTTTGTATTCGGCTCAATCCTTCTTTTAGGAAAAGATTGTGCCGAGTTTAATTGCAATTAATCCAAAGTATCCATTGCTTCGAATTCAAATAGTATCCATTGCTTCGAATTCAAATTTGATCTCCTTCCATACTTCGCAAGCAGCAGCTAATTCAGGACTCCATTTGCTAGCCTCACGGATAATTTCATTACCTTCACGAGCAAGATCACGTCCTTCATTTCGAGCCTTCACACAGGCTTCAAGAGCTACTCGATTAGCTACAGCACCTGGTGCATTTCCCCAAGGGTGTCCTAAAGTTCCTCCGCCAAATTGAAGTACGGAATCATCTCCAAAGATTTCGGTCAGAGCAGGCATATGCCAAACGTGAATACCTCCCGAAGCAACAGGCAGAACACCTGGTAGAGAAACCCAATCCTGAGTGAAATAAATACCACGACTTCGATCTTTTTCAACAAAATCATCACGCAGTAAGTCAACAAAACCTAAAGTGATATCTCTTTCCCCTTCAAGTTTACCTACTACGGTACCGGAGTGAACATGATCTCCACCAGACAAACGTAATGCTTTAGCTAATACACGAAAGTGCATACCATGATTCTTTTGTCTGTCGATAACTGCATGCATTGCACGATGTATATGAAGAAGTAGACCATTATCTCGGCAATAATGAGCCAAGCTAGTATTTGCAGTGAATCCCCCTGTTAAATAATCATGCATTACGATAGGAACGCCTAATTCTCTGGCAAATACAGCTCTTTTCATCATTTCTTCGCATGTACCCGCAGTTGCATTCAAGTAATGCCCTTTGATTTCACCTGTTTCAGCCTGTGATTTAAAAATCGCTTCAGCACAAAATAAGAAACGGTCTCTCCAACGCATAAATGGTTGGGAATTCACATTTTCATCATCTTTGGTAAAATCAAGTCCCCCACGAAGACATTCATAAACAGCTCTACCATAATTCTTAGCGGATAACCCCAATTTAGGTTTAATAGTACATCCTAATAGGGGACGACCATACTTGTTCAATTTATCTCTCTCAACTTGGATGCCGTGAGGCGGACCTTGGAAAGTTTTAATATAAGCGGTTGGGATTCGCAAATCCTCCAGACGTAGAGCACGCAGTGCCTTGAACCCAAATACATTACCGACAATAGAAGTAAACATGTTAGTAACAGAACCTTCTTCAAAAAGGTCTAAAGGATAAGCTACGTAAGCAATATATTGATTTTCTTCCCCAGCAACAGGTTCGATGTGATAGCATCGTCCTTTGTAACGATCAAGACTGGTAAGCCCATCGGTCCACACAGTTGTCCATGTACCAGTAGAAGATTCGGCGGCTACCGCAGCACCTGCTTCTTCAGGTGGAACTCCAGGTTGAGGAGTTACTCGAAATGCTGCCAAGATATCAGTATCTTTGGTTTCATACTCAGGAGTATAATAATTCAATTTATAATCTTTAACACCAGCTTTGAACCCAACACTTGCTTTAGTCTCTGTTTGTGGTGACATAAATCCCTCCCTACAACTCTTGAATTAAGAATTCTTGAAACAATAAGGTCTACTCGATATGACTTAGGAGTTAATGAAATCTTTTACAAAAATCAACTACTATTATCAATTAATCCCAAAGGTTCGTTATGTTATTATTAAATTAAACGATGGTATTTGATTTGTCAAATACATCATTATTGTATACTCTTTTCTATGTATGGCGCAACCCAATCTTTTTTTTTTTTCAATTTGATCTTATTTTTTAATTTTGAAATCGAAAGATCTAATCTAAATAATAATAATAATTTATTCTTAATCTTGACAGTGATATATGTTGTCTATGTAAATCCTAGATGTAAAAATAGGCAGCTTTCTCCCCGGAAAATAAAAAAAGAGGTCAAAAAATAGGGAAACAGAGGGTAAGTCTAAAAAATTGTCTACTGAGGAAATACGAAAGCCAATGATAAAAAAAATGAATTCTAAATTAAGGTACAGGTTCGAATTCCATACAGAATATAGATGATATTTTCTAGAATGATAGAAAAAAAGAAAAGACTTTCGAAAGATTTTATCCAATTGAAATTTTCAAAATAACTGCAGTAAGCTTAAGAATTCAATAATTGAATTTGAATAAGTAAGTAAACAGTTAAAGAGGATTGATGGAATAGTACCAAAAAAATGGAGTACTAACTCCCATTTCTTATTTCTTTTTGAATTAACCGATCAACTTGCTTTCTTATCGAACATTTCTTTTTGATTTAAAAACTTTTTCGGAAAAAAAAATTGGCTTTTGATATGCGAATAAATCCTCCTACTTCCGGTCCTGAAGTTTCTTCGATTGAAAAAAAAAATCTGGGACATATTGACCAAATAATTGGTCCGGTACTAGATGTAGCCTTTCCCCCGGGGAAGATGCCTAATATTTACAATGCTCTGGTAGTTAAGGGTCGAGATACTGTTGGTCAACAAATTAATGTGACTTGTGAAGTACAACAATTATTAGGAAATAATCGAGTTAGGGCTGTAGCTATGAGTGCTACAGATGGTCTAATGAGAGGAATGCAAGTTATTGACACAGGAACTCCCCTAAGTGTTCCAGTAGGCGGAGCAACTCTAGGACGAATTTTCAACGTGCTTGGAGAGCCGATTGATAATTTAGGTCCTGTAGATACTCGTACAACATCTCCCATTCATAGATCTGCGCCTACCTTTATACAATTAGATACAAAATTATCTATTTTTGAAACAGGAATAAAAGTAGTAGATCTTTTAGCTCCTTATCGTCGTGGAGGAAAAATAGGACTTTTCGGTGGAGCTGGAGTGGGTAAAACAGTACTTATTATGGAATTGATCAATAACATTGCCAAAGCTCATGGAGGTGTATCTGTATTTGGCGGAGTAGGTGAGCGTACTCGCGAGGGAAATGATCTTTATATGGAAATGAAAGAATCTGGAGTAATTAATGAACAAAATATTGCAGAATCCAAAGTAGCTTTAGTATATGGTCAAATGAATGAACCACCCGGAGCTCGTATGAGAGTTGGTTTAACTGCCCTAACTATGGCGGAATATTTTCGAGATGTCAATGAGCAAGATGTACTTCTATTTATCGACAATATCTTCCGCTTCGTTCAAGCAGGATCTGAAGTATCTGCCTTATTGGGTCGAATGCCCTCTGCTGTGGGTTATCAACCCACTCTTAGTACTGAAATGGGTTCTTTACAAGAAAGAATCACTTCTACCAAAGAAGGGTCCATAACTTCTATTCAAGCAGTTTATGTACCTGCCGACGATTTAACTGACCCTGCTCCTGCTACGACATTTGCACATTTAGATGCTACTACTGTACTATCAAGAGGATTAGCCGCCAAAGGTATCTATCCAGCAGTAGATCCTTTAGATTCAACCTCAACTATGCTCCAACCTCGAATCGTTGGTGAAGAACATTATGAGACTGCGCAACGAGTTAAACAAACTTTACAACGTTACAAAGAACTTCAAGACATTATAGCTATCCTTGGCTTGGACGAATTATCCGAAGAAGATCGCTTAACCGTAGCAAGAGCACGAAAAATTGAGCGTTTCTTATCACAACCTTTTTTCGTAGCAGAAGTTTTTACCGGTTCGGCTGGAAAATATGTTGGTCTAGTAGAAACAATTAGAGGGTTTAATTTGATTCTTTCTGGAGAATTAGACGGTCTTCCTGAACAAGCCTTTTATTTGGTAGGTAATATCGATGAAGCTACTGCGAAGGCTACGAACTTAGAAACGGAGAGCAATTTGAAGAAATGACTTTAAATCTTTGTGTATTGACCCCCAATCGAATTGTTTGGGATTCAGAAGTGAAGGAAATCATTTTACCTACTAATAGCGGACAAATTGGAGTATTACCTAATCATGCGCCTATTGCCTCAGCTGTCGATATAGGTATTTTGAGAATACGTCTTAAAGACCAATGGTTAACAATGGCTCTGATGGGGGGGTTTGCTAGAATAAATAATAATGAGATAACTGTTTTAGTAAATGATGCGGAAAAGGGTAGTGACATTGATCCACAAGAAGCACAGCAAACTCTTGAAATAGCAGAAACTAATTTGAATAAGGCTGAAGGCAAGAGACAAACAATTGAGGCAAATCTAGCTCTTAGACGAGCTAGAACACGAGTAGAGGCTATCAATGTTATTTCATAACAAGTTGAAATTGATGCGTCCCAATATCCGAAAACAATAAAAAGAAAAAAGAAACAGTCAGAAGAAAAAAGTAAGTAGAAAAGCTTATTAGATACCACAGTCAAAGGTATCTAATAAGTTATAACTATACCTTACCTACTATTGGATTTGAACCAATGACTCCCGCCGTATGAAAGCAATACTCTAACCACTGAGTTAAGTAGGTAATTTAGGACTCCTCCTCAAAAAAAAAAAAAGAAGAGTACCCATCTATCAGATTAATTGATTATAAATGTAAAATTACTGATAAGCAATACCAACCCCCGTTCAAGGGATTCGATCATGTAATATTCATCTTGACAAGCAATTATCTTCATACTATGATAAAATATGTATCAAAAACACAAGGGCTGTAGCTCAGTTAGGTAGAGCACCTCGTTTACACGAGCGCCAATGCTTTTTTTCAGAGGAGTTCATCTTGTAATTAAAAAAGTTTATCTTATAGTAAGAAATCGGTGTCTTACTCCATTTTAAGGAACAAAACAAGAGAACACTAGCCTGACAAAGGGTTTAGCCATAAAATCGAATCCATAATTGATTTGAGATATTGATAAGGTGAATACCCATTTCTCGTCAATGCTAAACATAAAGGGTATAGGGACCTAAAAAAGATTATCTTTTCTTCCTATTTTATGAACTTTAAGGTGTATGAAGTGTCATTTCTTATCTTCTATTTTAATTTTAGTAGGTGGATAAAGAGTCCATTTAACTTAAGTTGATCTAGGCCAGAAGCAGACCTACGTCAAGATAATCCTTCTTTGAAACACTTTGGTAGTGCTCTTTGATTGTTATACAAATAAAAAAGAAGAGCATAGGGAATCATCTCTTTATTCTTTACTGTAAAAAAAAAAAAAGATGGTGGACTAACTAATATTTTTATCAGTTAATGAAAAAGCTCAATGCAAAAAAAAATGCATGTTGGGTTTTGAAAACAATTTAAATCATTTAGATAATAATTAGTTTGATCTGTTTTACCGAGAAGGTCTACGGTTCGAGTCCGTATAGCCCTAATATTCCTACAGATACTAATAATATTAATACTATTTTGGATCGAATAGATCTCATTACTAAGACTATTACTAAAAAAAAAACAATTTGTAACTTTCTATTCGAACATATTCATATTCGATAGAATAATATTAATATTAGTATATTCAGCTAGTCTAAAAAAATGGAGACTTTAGACTAAAAATGAAAATGAATTTGGTATATTTTCTACATTCAGAGGAGTACTTTTATGTTTCTTCTTTACGAATATGATATTTTTTGGGCATTTCTAATAATATCAAGTTTGATTCCTATTTTGGCATTTCTAATTTCTGGAATTTTAGCCCCCATTAGCAAGGGACCGGAAAAACTTTCTAGTTATGAATCCGGAATAGAACCAATAGGCGATGCTTGGTTACAATTTCGAATCCGTTATTATATGTTTGCTCTCATTTTTGTTGTTTTTGATGTTGAAACGGTTTTTCTTTATCCATGGGCAATGAGTTTCGATGTATTAGGGGTATCCGTATTTTTAGAAGCTTTCTTATTCGTGCTTATCCTAATTGTTGGTTCAGTTTATGCATGGCGAAAGGGGGCATTAGAATGGTCTTAATTCTTGACTATTTAGACAATTAGAAAAAAAAATATTGAGACAATTATGAATTCCATTGAGTTTCCCTTACTTGATCAAACAACCCAAAATTCAGTTATTTCAACGACATTAAATGATTTTTCAAATTGGTCAAGATTATCCAGTTTATGGCCGCTTCTTTATGGTACGAGTTGTTGCTTCATTGAATTTGCTTCATTAATAGGATCACGATTCGATTTTGATCGTTATGGACTAGTACCACGATCGAGTCCTAGGCAGGCGGACCTAATTTTAACAGCGGGCACTGTAACTATGAAAATGGCCCCTTCTTTAGTTCGATTATATGAACAAATGCCCGAACCTAAATATGTTATTGCTATGGGAGCCTGTACAATTACGGGGGGGATGTTTAGTACCGATTCTTATAGTACTGTTCGAGGCGTAGATAAGCTAATTCCTGTAGATGTATATTTGCCGGGCTGTCCACCTAAACCGGAGGCCATTATAGATGCTATAACAAAACTTCGTAAGAAAATATCTCGAGAAATATATGAAGATCCAATGAGTTTTCAACGAGAGAATAGATGTTTTACTACCAACCATAAGTTTCATGTTGGATACAGTACTTATACTGACAATTATGGTCAAGAATTTTTCTATCAACCGCCATCTACTTCAGAGATATCGTCTGACACATTTTTTTAAAGTACAATAATAAAAAGCAATTCCTTTTTTAAAAATTTCATCGTATTTTAAAAATTTCATCGTAATAGAAAATACTAATACCAAACTCATAAAAAAAATTTAGGAGAAGCAAAAAATGCAAGGTCGTTTGTCTTCTTGGCTAGTCAAACATGGACTAATTCATAGATCCTTGGGTTTCGATTACCTAGGAATAGAGACTTTACAAATAAAGCCCGAGGATTGGCATTCCATTGCTGTCATTTTATATGTATATGGTTACAATTATCTACGTTCTCAATGTGCCTATGATGTAGCACCCGGAGGACTCTTAGCTAGTGTATATCATTTTACAAGAATAGAGTATGGTATAAATCAACCCGAAGAGGTATGCATAAAAATATTTGTATCAAGAAAAAATCCCAGAATTCCTTCGATTTTTTGGGTTTGGAAAAGTGCGGATTTTCAAGAAAAGGAATCTTATGATATGTTGGGAATCTCTTATGATAGTCATCCGCGTCTAAGACGTATTTTAATGCCCGAAAATTGGATAGGATGGCCTTTGCGTAAAGATTATATTGCTCCAAATTTTTATGAAATACAAGATGCTCACTAAATGATAAAAATAATAAACTAATCCAAACTTCTGCAACCCCAGTCAAAGAATATAAGTACATTCTGTTATAGATCAGACAAAATAATTGATTGACATTAAATCAGGCAGAGTAATGGAAGTTGCATTCAGATATTATTATGTGAGAAATCACAAAATTCAGAAATAATAGAATGAATAATTATAGGGTTTAAAATAGGATGGATAGGAGTTTCTTAAGATTCTAAAACAAAAACAATACTGAGTTCTTATCAGCCAAGCCAATAAAAGAAATAGGATGAACTGCAAAAATTCTTTATCTTTATAATAAACTAATTCTTTATCTTTATAATAAACTATATAACGTGCACATCACCATCAATTATACGGCCACGAAAAAAAAAACACAAAGAAAAGGGCTCGATTCTATTTTGGTAATCCTTCTCAGATGAATTCTTAATATTCTCACTCCACCCCAGAACTTCGACTTTTAGGTCTTTTAACCAACTAATTAAACCACTCGAATATTATGGAAATAGAAACCTTTTTTTGTATCGCAGAAAAAAAAGGAAAAAAATAGATAAAGAATTCATTATCTATATATCTATATCTATATATATATAGATACTATAGATAAGCGAATATACCTAATAAAAAATTGCATCTATTCTTTAATCATCTAGGAAAAGTATATCTACAGATACCTAAATAGATCAAAGAAATATGTTATGTATCAGAATCTAGAAGAACACAAATTTGTATGAGTATCTATCCCCCATATTCATTAAAATGAATATGGGGGATAGATACTCATACAAATGAATCTTGTGTCAGGAACCAGATTTGAACTGGTGACACGAGGATTTTCAGTCCTCTGCTCTACCAACTGAGCTATCCCGACCATTCTTGAAGCTTAATACTTTGATTTTAAAAGATTTTTAAAATCTATGTTAATGAATCTATATCAACTAAGTAAAAAAAAAGTTTGTAAGTGAGTTTCCGCAGTAATAATTATTTTTTATTGTTAATCGTTAATTACGCATATGAAAATTCCTTGCTAAAAAATAAGATATTAATTTATACATTTCTGATTAAAAAAAATTCTATGTGTTTCACATATATATTTATATCTATTCCAAAACTCGTCCCTTGTCATTATGATAGATAAGAAAATTATGATAGATAGGAAATTGATGAAAATAAAAATTCCAATTTCGTTGGGAAATAATAAATCGAATAAAACACATAAATAAGGACTTCAAGATAGAGAGGATATAGGAAAAAAATTAGAAAATGAAAAAGTATTTTTGGGGATAGAGGGACTTGAACCCTCATGATTTCTTAAGTCGACGGATTTTCCTCTTACTTTCAATTTCATTGTTGTCGGTATTGACATGTAGAATAGGACTCTATCTTTATTCTCATCTGATTTATCAGTTCTTCAAGGGTTTTAGCCGATTATGATGAAGTGAATAATTTCATCAATAAATATTCCATCTTTTCTTCAACTTCGAATTGATTTGATTCACATTTTTCATTTGTGAATATTTTTATCACAAATAGATCTTCAATAATAAAATAAAAAGTAACAAATTGAAAGAGTATTTCAGTATATATATATGTTTCTAAATGTTTATCTTTGATCCATTCCTGTAATTTTGGTGAAAGGATTCTTTTACTAATGCAATAAAAAAAGTCGTCAATTTCGTTTGTTAGAACAGCTTCCATAGAGTCTCTGCACCTATCCCTTTTTTATTATCACTTTCTGAATTTTTATTTGTTTTCAGAAAACAGGATTTGGCTCAGGATTGCCCATTGTGAATTCCAGGGTTTCTCTGAATTTGAAAATTATTACTTGGTAAGTTTCCATACCAAAACTCAATCCAATTAAGTCCGTAGCGTCTACCAATTTCGCCATATCCCCATCTTTTTTTTTATTTGAATCTGATTATAATAGAATGCTTTTTTTTTCATTTCTATTATGAGAATTATGCGGGAACTTTTGAATTCATTAAATACATATTATTTTATTAAATATTAAAAACCCCTTTCTCCAATTTTATAGATTTTATTTCATCTATATTGGATACCTTTATTTGTTTGAATCAGAACTAATTCTAATATCTATATATTAACAATTCAATATACACAGATATAGACCACATATCTACTTATCTTCTATGTACCTACTTATCTTCTTTTTTCATACAATTTAGAATACTCGAATGGTCGATTCTTTTTTTTTTTTTGTTTTTGCTTAAAAAAAAAAAGAAAATAAACAATCCATTTATTCATATACAATTTATATAACTAAAACGAATCTAGTGGCTAAAAAAAACCATTCTTTTAATTGAATATAATATAGAATTAGACATTTACTTAGAAATATGGAATTCCTTAATAAATATTTACTAAAATTTATATTTATTCAAATTTACTTTAAGTACTAATAAATAATCTTTTTGAAAGAAATCAATTTAATAATATATATCTAGAATAGTAGATCGAAATAAATTATATTAAATAAATTATATTAATATAATATTAATTATTATCTTGCACTTTATGTTATCAGATAAAATAAATAATAGAAATAATAAAAATTGGGTTTGATTTTCTATATTTTCTTTCTCTATTTTTGATGTTTGTATTAATTTGAATTTTGTTATAAATAACTAAAAATTGATAACTAAGATCCCATTCAATTCTTCTGCATATGTATATTTCGTTTACATTAGCCGGTTTAGCTCAGAGGTTAGAGCATCGCATTTGTAATGCGATGGTCATCGGTTCGAATCCGATAACCGGCTTTTCTCTATTTGTTTTTTACATAATTGATAATATCTTTTTTAGAAATAAAAAATTGGGAGAGTTCGATCTCTGCGGAAGAAATCAAGAAATTAACCTACTTTTTTGTATTCTTTTATATACAATAAATTCGGATATTGATAAAATTCATCTAATTCTTCTTTGTACTATAAAACTTTAGTAGATTTCGCTTCATTTAGAATTCTATAATATTTTTCATTTCGTTTAGTTTTCATTTCGATTTATAAGATTTTTCATTTTAAAAAAGGAGTTTTTATGTCACGTTACAGAGGACCTCGTTTCAAAAAAATACGTCGTCTAGGATATTTACCAGGACTTACTAGTAAAAGGCCAACAGTCAAAAACGAATTTCGAAATCAATTGCGCTTCAGTAAAAAATCTCAATATCGTATTCGTTTAGAAGAAAAACAAAAATTGCGTTTTCATTATGGTCTTACAGAACGACAATTGCTTAAATACGTTCGTATCTCCGGAAAAGCTAAAGGATCAACTGGTCAGGTTTTATTACAACTACTTGAAATGCGCTTGGATAACATACTTTTTCGATTGGGTATGGCTGCGACTATTCCTCAAGCCCGCCAATTTATAAACCATAGACATGTTTTAGTTAATGGTCGTATAGTGGATATACCAAGTTATCGTTGTAAACCTCAAGATATTATTACAGCAAAGGATGAACAAAAATCTAAAACTCTTATTCAAAATTATTTTGATTCAGCCCCCCATGAGAAATTGCCAAATCATTTGACTGTTCACCCTTTCCAATATAAAGGTTTAATTAATCAAATAATAGATAATAAATGGGTTGGTTTGAAAATAAATGAATTACTGGTTGTAGAATATTATTCTCGTCAAACTTAAACTTAACTAAAATAACAAGAGTTTTTTTTACAAGGATTTTCTGCTATTCATATATCATAGACATGGATATGCGAAAATTTTTATTCCTTGCCCACCCGTTATCCACTATTTTTTGTATTACCGAAAAATGAGGAATATAAAGTTGTCCATATCAACAAACAAATTTGAAATATGAAATAATGGTATGCATTGGGATGAGTAATATTGATGAATTTGGTAAAGATTCGGAAAGAGAGGGATTCGAACCCCCGGTAAACAAAAAGCCTACATAGCAGTTCCAATGCTACGCCTTGAACCACTCGGCCATCTCTCCTATATAATGATGCCCAGAAACCGGTTGAATGTTGAATAGTGAATCAATCCTATTTTTCATAAATGCATAAAACCTATTCAAACTATAAAAATACAAAGTAAAATTAAAAAAAAACCTCCTACAAGGTCTTAGGATAAACAAATTTGATTGATGAGTTCATTTTTACGTTATTTCGCACTGTATTATAATTATACAATTCCTTTATTTGTGGGATTGATTTCTCACACCATGATTAATTAAATTATAGAATGGATTTCTACCTATGCCTAGATCTCGGATAAATGAAAATTTTATAGATAAGACCTTTTCAATTGTAGCCAATATCTTATTACGAATAATTCCGACAACTTCAGGAGAAAAAAGGGCATTCACTTATTACAGAGATGGTGTGATTTGATTCCATTTTTTTTGACCGATTTCGGTCAAAAAAAAATGGAATGGAAAAACCCCACGCGTGTTGAAGGTGAAATTTGTAAATAAAAGGATTAATTCCTTCTGTCGTGTATCCTCGATTAATGAAGCCTTATATGCTTGAATTTTAGGTTTCTAGTATTAAGCGAAAGGTTATACCTATACTTATGGGGTTAGGTCAACCCCAAATTACTAGTACTGATAGGCAACATTGGGAAAGAAGCACTACGCTTGGGAATCAAGGACACGAAAACTTTGTATCTATCTATATCCATGGCTTATCGAGATTGGGACTAACAGGAATGGTTGGGACAATAAATATCCATCTCGTTCATATTTTGGATACCCATAGAACCATCGAAGATTATTGAGGTGACTAATTCCAGGAAATTAAGCAGCGTAGAGGACAAAGAAATTGTTGAAGTTCTTATTTTTTTTTATCAAGTACCTACATACTTAATGTTAAGAAATAATTTTTGACAGGAAGGTTGGCTAGAGATTTATTGTAAAAACACTAGCTCTGTTCAGTTGAGAATGAGAATACTGGAATATTTTTTGATTTGATGGATTTTTCTCATTACACACATAAGGGGGGAGCCGTATGAGATGAAAATCTCACGTACAGTTCTGGAGCGGAGATTCTTTGAACCGAATGACGACCGTAACGGATGTCAGCTCAATCTGAAGGAAATTATGCAGAAGCTTTACAGAATTATTATGAGGCTATGCGACTGGAAATTGATCCCTATGATCGAAGTTATATACTTTATAACATAGGCCTTATTCACACAAGTAACGGAGAACATACTAAAGCTTTGGAATATTATTTTCGGGCGCTCGAACGAAACCCATTTTTACCCCAAGCTTTTAATAATATGGCCGTGATCTGTCATTACGTGCGACTATCTCCACTATAGAAAGAAAAAAGAAAAGAACAAGCAAATCCACAAATTTTAATATAAGAAATATAGAAATATAAATAATTATAAATAAGAAAGGCTTTCTACATATATATATCGTTCAAAACAACGATTTTTATCAGCTGTAGCAAAGAAACTTCATAGAAGTAAAAATATGAAGAAATCGATATGTCTAGATACCCTCTTTTTCTATGGATAAAAGATCTAATTGATAAAGGAAGCATCGTAAGGATCAATTAACACGGTTTTCAATCGATATAATAAAAACTGCTTCCTTATCTCATGATAAATAAAGAAGTCAGGAATCCACTTATGTAATAAAAAGGATCCCCTGGTATTTTGAGCAGCGGTGTAGTATCAAATCCCAAAGATAGAAAGTATTTTCTCTTTACTTATAAGAACTTATAAGATAAGAAAGAAAAAACTTTTACCAAGATTCTATAGAAATGAATCTATCATATATTTTTGTATATGATATATAAAATCGAGATAGTTACCTTTCAGAAAATTAGAATTAGGGCGTTAATGCCAATGCTTGATTCCCTTTTCTGAAGGTAGGAGAAAAGATAAAACTAAAAAAAAAGATGAAATTCTTTGAAATTCTTTATTTATTAGTAAAAATGAAAGTTTGAAACTCATATTAATAATTTCTTTTTTTCTTTTAGTTAACTTCAAGATAATAGAACAAAAAAAGAATTGACTACTGAGCCGTATGAGTCAGGAAATTCTCAAGTACGGTTCTAAGGAAAGGAATTGACTCACCTATTTCGACCGAGGAGAACAGGCCATTCGGCAGGGAGACTCAGAAGTTGCGGAGTCTTGGTTTAATCAAGCCGCTGAATATTGGAAACAAGCTATAGCTCTCACCCCCGGTAATTATATTGCAGCACAGAATTGGTTGAAGATCACAGGGCGTTTTGAATAAGAACACTCTGTTTCTTTTTTTTCTTATATATTTATCTATCTATATAAAGATATAGATAGATAAATATATATTGTTATAAATTCTTGTTTCTTGTCCCTATCAAATTCAAAAATCATTTCTATAGGAACGACCAATCACATAATTTAAATATATCCCTTCTAATTTTGTTCGATTTTGTCTAGTATTTCATAGAAATAAACGAGATGTGGATACAGTAGATAATTTTCTCCTTTTTTCTGTTATTTAAACTAATATTCAATCAAATTAAGAAAAGAGACCTTCAAAAAAAGAAATAAAATATAGGTATATTGCCTAATAATGAATGCTAATGCCTGCTCAATTTGAAATAGAGTACATACTTATACTTTATCTAAAAAAAAAAATAAAATCTAAGGAATAGAATTAGAATAAAATCTGAATACATTTGATTAGGCTGCACGAAAAATTATTGAACTTCCATTCAGAGTTCCCAAAAAGGTCTTAGAAGATTAAAATAGGTCCGTTGAGCGCCTCACTCTTATGTCATAATAGATTCGAACACTTGCCCCGAATTGACTTCGAGATCATAATTGTTCTAGTGAAAAACTAAAGAAATGAAATTTACTAAGATATCCAATACATGAGAGATAGGAGAGAACAAAACTCAATAGAAACATCTCTAATAAGTTCACTAATTCTGTTTTATGTTGGCAGGTCTCTTTGTATGTGTTGTCTGGAAAGAGGAGGACTCAATGATTATTCGTTCACCGGAACCAGAAGTTAAAATTTTGGTAGATAGGGATCCTATAAAAACTTCTTTTGAGGAATGGGCAAAACCTGGTCATTTCTCAAGAACAATAGCTAAGGGACCAGATACTACTACTTGGATCTGGAACCTACATGCTGACGCTCATGATTTTGATAGCCATACTAATGATTTAGAGGAGATTTCCCGAAAAGTTTTTAGTGCGCATTTTGGCCAACTCTCTATCATCTTTCTTTGGCTGAGTGGCATGTATTTTCATGGTGCTCGTTTTTCCAATTATGAGGCTATGGTTAAGTGATCCTACTCACATTAGGCCTAGTGCTCAGGTGGTTTGGCCAATAGTGGGTCAAGAAATATTGAATGGTGATGTAGGGGGGGGGTTCCGAGGAATACAAATAACCTCTGGTTTTTTTCAGATTTGGAGAGCATCTGGAATAACTAATGAATTACAACTCTATTGTACTGCAATTGGTGCATTGGTCTTTGCAGCCTTAATGCTTTTTGCTGGTTGGTTTCATTATCACAAAGCTGCTCCAAAATTGGCTTGGTTCCAAGATGTAGAATCTATGTTGAATCACCATTTGACAGGGCTCCTAGGGTTGGGGTCTCTTTCTTGGGCAGGACATCAAATACATGTATCTTTACCGATTAACCAATTTCTAAATGCTGCAGTAGATCCCAAAGAGATACCACTTCCTCATGAATTTATCCTAAATCGGGATCTTTTGGCTCAACTTTATCCGAGTTTTTCCGAGGGAGCAACCCCATTTTTTACCTTGAATTGGTCAAAATACGGAGAATTTCTTACTTTTCGTGGAGGATTAGATCCAGTAACTGGAGGTTTATGGCTGACCGATATTATACACCATCATTTAGCTATTGCAATTCTTTTCTTGATAGCGGGTCACATGTATAGGACCAACTGGGGTATTGGTCACAATATAAAAGACATTTTAGAGGCACATAAAGGTCCATTTACAGGCCAGGGTCATAAAGGTATATATGAGATTCTAACAACGTCATGGCATGCTCAATTATCTATTAATCTAGCTATGTTAGGCTCTTTGACCATTGTTGTAGCTCACCATATGTATTCTATGCCTCCTTATCCATACCTAGCTACTGACTATGGTACACAACTGTCATTGTTTACACATCACATGTGGATTGGTGGATTTCTCATAGTCGGTGCTGCTGCGCATGCAGCGATTTTTATGGTAAGAGATTATGATCCGACTATTCGATACAACGATCTATTAGATCGTGTCCTTAGACATCGTGATTCAATCATATCACATCTTAACTGGGTATGTATCTTTTTAGGTTTTCACAGTTTTGGTTTGTATATTCATAATGATACCATGAGCGCATTAGGGCGCCCTCAAGATATGTTTTCAGATACTGCTATACAATTACAGCCGATCTTTGCTCAATGGATACAAAATACCCACGCTTTAGCACCTGGCACAACAGCCCCAGGTGCAGCAACAAGTACCAGTTTGACTTGGGGAGGTGAAAATTTAGTAGCAGTGGGCGGTAAAGTTGCTTTGTTACCTATTCCTTTAGGAACTGCGGATTTTTTGGTCCATCATATTCATGCATTTACAATTCATGTAACAGTATTGATACTCTTAAAGGGTGTTCTATTTGCTCGTAGTTCACGATTGATACCGGATAAAGCAAATCTAGGTTTTCGTTTCCCTTGTGATGGACCTGGAAGAGGGGGGACATGCCAAGTATCCGCTTGGGATCATGTCTTCTTAGGACTATTTTGGATGTACAATTCAATTTCCGTAGTTATATTCCATTTCAGTTGGAAAATGCAGTCAGATGTTTGGGGTAGTATAAGTGATCAAGGGATAGTAACTCATATCACAGGAGGAAATTTTGCGCAGAGTTCCATTACCATTAATGGGTGGCTTCGTGATTTCTTATGGGCGCAGGCATCCCAGGTAATTCAGTCTTATGGTTCTTCATTATCTGCATATGGTCTTTTTTTCTTGGGTGCACATTTTGTATGGGCTTTTAGTTTAATGTTTCTATTCAGCGGGCGTGGTTATTGGCAAGAACTTATTGAATCCATTGTTTGGGCTCATAATAAATTAAAAGTTGCTCCTGCTACTCAGCCCAGAGCCTTGAGCATTGTACAAGGACGTGCTGTAGGAGTAACACATTACCTTCTAGGTGGAATTGCCACAACATGGGCATTCTTCTTAGCAAGAATTATTGCAGTAGGATAATAGCTAGGAGGATTTGAAAATCATTATGGCATTAAGATTTCCAAGCTTTAGTCAAGGCTTAGCTCAAGACCCCACTACTCGTCGTATTTGGTTTGGTATTGCTACCGCACATGACTTCGAAAGTCATGATGATATTACTGAGGAACGTCTTTATCAGAATATTTTTGCTTCTCATTTCGGGCAATTAGCAATCATTTTTCTGTGGACTTCCGGGAATCTCTTTCATGTAGCTTGGCAAGGTAATTTTGAGACATGGGTACAGGATCCTTTACATGTAAGACCTATTGCTCATGCAATTTGGGATCCTCATTTTGGTCAACCAGCTGTAGAAGCTTTTACTCGAGGGGGTGCTCTAGGTCCTGTTAATATAGCCTATTCTGGTGTTTATCAGTGGTGGTATACAATCGGTTTACGTACTAATGGGGATCTTTATACTGGAGCTATTTTTCTATTAATACTTTCTATTATATCTTTAATAGCAGGTTGGTTACACCTACAACCAAAATGGAAACCGAGTGTTTCGTGGTTTAAAAATGCCGAATCCCGCCTCAATCATCATTTGTCAGGACTATTCGGAGTAAGTTCCTTGGCTTGGACAGGGCATTTAGTTCATGTTGCTATTCCGGGGTCCAGGGGGGAATCCGTTCGATGGAACAATTTATTAGATATCTTGCCGCACCCCGAGGGATTAGGTCCATTTTTTACAGGTCAGTGGAATCTTTATGCTCAAAACCCAGATTCCAATAATCATATATTTGGTACCCCTCAAGGAGCAGGAACTGCTATTCTAACACTTCTCGGAGGATTTCATCCGCAAACTCAAAGTTTATGGTTAACTGATATTGCACACCATCATTTGGCTATTGCGTTTATTTTTCTAGTTGCTGGCCATATGTATAGAACTAATTTCGGGATTGGTCACAGTATTAAAGATCTTTTAGAAGCACATACTCCTCCGGGGGGTAGATTGGGGCGTGGGCATAAGGGTCTTTATGATACAATCAATAATTCAATTCATTTTCAATTAGGTCTTGCTCTAGCCTCTTTAGGGGTTATTACTTCCTTGGTAGCACAACACATGTACTCTTTACCTGCTTATGCGTTTATAGCGCAAGACTTTACTACTCAAGCTGCCTTATATACTCATCATCAATATATAGCAGGCTTCATTATGACAGGGGCTTTTGCTCATGGAGCTATCTTTTTTATTAGAGATTATAATCCAGAGCAGAATCAAGATAATGTCTTGGCAAGAATGTTAGACCATAAAGAAGCTATCATATCCCACTTAAGTTGGGCTAGCCTCTTTCTGGGGTTCCATACTCTGGGACTTTATGTCCATAACGATGTCATGCTTGCTTTTGGTACTCCGGAGAAACAAATTTTGATTGAACCTATATTTGCCCAATGGATACAATCTGCTCATGGTAAAACTTCCTATGGGTTCGATATACTTTTATCTTCAACGAACAGTCCGGCGTTCAATGCGGGACGAAGCATATGGTTGCCTGGTTGGTTAAACGCTGTAAATGAGAATAGTAATTCTCTATTCTTAACAATAGGGCCTGGAGACTTCTTGGTTCATCATGCTATTGCTCTTGGTTTACATACAACTACTTTGATTTTAGTAAAAGGTGCTTTGGATGCGCGTGGTTCTAAGTTAATGCCTGATAAAAAAGATTTTGGTTATAGTTTTCCTTGTGATGGCCCGGGACGAGGCGGAACTTGTGATATTTCCGCTTGGGACGCATTTTATTTGGCAGTTTTCTGGATGTTAAATACCATTGGATGGGTTACTTTTTATTGGCATTGGAAACACATTACACTATGGCAGGGTAATATTTCACAGTTTAATGAATCTTCTACCTATTTGATGGGATGGTTAAGAGATTATCTATGGTTGAACTCTTCACAACTTATCAATGGATATAACCCTTTTGGTATGAATAGTTTATCAGTCTGGGCATGGATGTTCTTGTTTGGACATCTTGTTTGGGCTACTGGATTTATGTTCTTAATTTCTTGGCGCGGATATTGGCAGGAATTGATTGAAACTTTGGCATGGGCTCATGAACGTACACCTTTGGCTAATTTGATTCGATGGAGAGATAAACCAGTGGCTCTTTCCATTGTGCAAGCAAGATTGGTTGGACTAGCCCACTTTTCCGTAGGTTATATATTTACTTATGCAGCCTTCTTAATTGCCTCTACATCGGGCAAATTCGGTTAATTGAATTCTTTATTATATATATCTGGCAAGAATCTCATTTCCTTCTATAGGGAAGAGAAGCCACTTATACATCTAGGATCCGACTTCTATCATTGATGCTAATAGCAAATTAACCATTATGGCAAGGAAAAGTGTTATTCAGAGGGAAAAGAAGAGACAAAAATTGGAACAGAAATATCATTTGATTCGCCGATCCTCAAAAAAAGAAATAAGCAAAGTTCCGTCGTTAAGTGAGAAATGGGAAATTCATGGAAAATTAGAATCACTACCGCGTAATAGTGCACCTATACGTCTTCATCGACGTTGTTTTTCGACCGGAAGACCGAGAGCTAATTATCGAGACTTTGGATTATCTGGACACATACTTCGGGAAATGGTTCATGCATGTTTCTTGCCGGGTGCAACAAGATCCAGTTGGTAAGGATTTCCAATTATCTTCATTTTTTTCATTTTATTATCAGCGATCATAGGAGGGTCCCTTTACCGTTATGTATAAATGGTTTATTCTATTTATATAGATATGGTAAAGGGACGCATTCCATCTTTGTTTTTGTTCATTAGTTATCAATTCTTTTCTTTATCGCGGAGTAGAGCAACTTGGTAGCTCGCAAGGCTCATAACCTTGAGGTTACGGGTTCAAA
>NW_028196806.1:95000-100000 GCF_037176805.1 Vigna unguiculata
AAGAAAAAAAATTGTTCGAATTGAATCTTTATCAAATTTGAATATCAGAATAGTAGATATAAATATAATTCAACGGGTTAGGTCCACTTACTTTTTTTTATTTTTCCATTATTGAATTTTACACTTTTTCTTTTTTATTACAAATAGAAACTTTTTCAAAATATCAAGAATCTTTTTATTCTTCCTTCAAATAGAAAGACTATTGCTTTTGAAAAAAAAAGTAAAAAGCCCCTTATCGGATTTGAACCGATGACTTACGCCTTACCATGGCGTTACTCTACCACTGAGTTAAAAGGGCCCTTTTTCTTTCTTTCAATTTCTAAATAAGGAACTAGCATGACTAGTACATATATTTGTTACTGTGTATACTTATTCTATAAATTTATATAAATTATTTCTATAAATTTATATAAATTATATAAATTAAATGATATAAATGGGATTAGAATACATGTACATCAATATCTATTATTTGTATAATGACTCATCAAAGAACAAAAAATTGGATTTACCTAGTGAATAGAATATAGTTAAAAAAAAGAATTGATTAAGATTGGATTTGATCCATATCAAATATATTATTTCAAAATGGATTCTTGAAGTCATTCTAATCATAACACTAAATTCTTTTTATTGATACATAAATGTACTCACAAAATAAAATATTTCATCGAAACATTGATAAAATCGAATCATTGATAAAATGGATTCAATATGTTCTGTCCCTAAACCAAATTTTTATTTTTTTATTGAAAAATTCTATTTTCCAAAGTTTTTTTTCTTAGTATTAGATATAAATCTACCTATCGAATCTTAGTATTAGTAATAAATGATAGAAATGAAGTTTTAACCTCTCGTCCTTTGCAACAAACGAATCATTCCTGTGAAGAATTTTCTCTTTATTGGAACATTACTTCTTTTTTTTTCTTATTATGACTGGAATAAAAAAATTTAGAAATATAAATGATTAATAAAAAATTTCTATGGAATTATGAAAGAACGAAAAATATTTTTTTTTATCGAATCATATCATTATATTGACAATTGCAAAAAACTGTTCATACTATGAACGTAGTATAATGGCGGTCGGGCAAGTATGCCCCCATCGTCTAGTGGTTCAGGACATCTCTCTTTCAAGGAGGCAGCGGGGATTCGACTTCCCCTGGGGGTAGGGTGTTACGAAAGGAAGTTGATCAAAAATTTTCAATAAAAACTGAAATGTATTCTTCCTATTGTGCTGGGTCGATGCCCGAGCGGTTAATGGGGACGGACTGTAAATTCGTTGGCAATATGTCTACGCTGGTTCAAATCCAGCTCGGCCCAAGAATTTGCCGATCCACTATGAAATTCTATAACCCATTTATAGTTCTCTGGAAATGACTGATGTGCTATGATACGGAAGAATCAAAATATTAAACATATCTAAGGTTATTTCTTTTTTTTCTGTATTCCATATTTCTTTCCACAAATTCAAAATCTTGTTAATAATCGGTATTCATGTCAAGATCTGTAAGTAGAAAATATAAGGAAAAATTGAAAAAAAAAATATTTTTTTTTCATTGATTCAATTTTCAATCGATTTGTTAATAGAATAAGAATAAGAAACGGATTACGAGTAATTTGTGTCGATCTCACTAAAGTGGATATCGATATACATATCAATATATAAAAAAATGCGCTTTTTTCATTTACAACAAAAAGGTTCGAATCCGAAATAGAAAAAGAAAAGGTTTGACAGAAACGGTCCGTAAAAATATTTATACAGTACACCCCTTTCCCTGGGATTGTAGTTCAATTGGTCAGAGCACCGCCCTGTCAAGGCGGAAGCTGCGGGTTCGAGCCCCGTCAATCCCGTTGGATATAAATCCAAAAAAATAAAAAATAAATTCCTTTTTTGTGTATTTGTAGGGAATCAAATTGATAAACAAAATTTTATTTGGGGCCCCCCCCTGCTTTTTCATTTGTTTCGCCGAAAAAGGAAGGAAAGGGATTTTGGACTTTCATCAAGAATAAATGTTTTTTTGTTTTATTTAGTATGGATAAAAGATCTTCCTATGTTATACTATTTCATGAGTTGATTTGATAGCTCAGATTTTGTGATTCATGATATTGATCCGATTTGATATCATTGAAATCCAATTTATACCATTGTTGAAAGATTGAACATTTCTATGGGATTAAATCCCGAATTTTTTTTTTAGAAATTTAAGAGAAATAGAACATAATAAAGATTATGGAAGTAAATATTCTCGCATTTATTGCTACTGCACTGTTTATTCTAGTTCCTACTGCTTTTTTACTTATAATTTATGTAAAAACGGTAAGTAAAAGTGACTAATTTCACTGAAATATGATTTCTTCATTTTTATGAATGATTTAAAAAAATGATCGTACAATCAGCGTAATCCAGATAGTAGAAATCAATTTGATTTCTACTATCTGAGAATTGCGTCCAATTTTTTTTTTCAGATTCTTTTTACAAACAATTCCGGTATCTTAGGAAAAAAAGGGGGTAAAAAAACAGGAATGGTTATTACACGGTCCGCCATTTTCCATATATATATATATCTATATAACCAGGTTAAGCGTCAGTTCATCGAAATAGAAATTTTAAGAAAAATTTGATTGGAATAGGAATCCATTTCTTCTTCTTTTTGATTCCCTTGTTTTTCTCAAAATAGGAATATGGGAATAATGAAAATATTTGTTTGATTGAAAGAGTATTTTCAATTCCTATAAGATACATAGAATACATTACACTACTAAAATATAATAGAATCAAGATAGATTTTCTATTTGAACTCAATTAATTAGTATTAGTTTAAATGAAATATTTTCATTCAATAGTTTCGAAATTCAAAAATTCAGGTAGAAATCAACAAGGTTACTTGGATCCCTTAACTCAATTTTTAGTATCCCTATAGCCCACTTCTTCCCCATACTACGAGGGAAAGGGAAAATGAAAAAACTACCATTAAAGCAGCCCAAGCAATACTTACTATATCCATGTAAATTTTGTCTCCTATCTCTATAAATATGAAGGAACTATTTCATTATTTTTTCAAATTTTTTATTCTATTCTTTTTTTTGTATTATTCGCTAAAAATACTATACTATAATAGTGGAATTGCTATTACAGAGTCAAAAAAAGGATTCTGGGCTAACATCATTCACGAAAAACAAGAATTCATTCTATTTATTAGTTATTAGAACATCTAAAAAGTTTTTTTTGATTATTTTTAGTAAAATCATAAAACATTAAACATAAAAAAATTATAGGAAGTTATAAGTCAATGAATGTTACTACCAGGTGGGAATATTAAGATTTCTCTTTTATCATTTCCTTAAGGATTTCATAAAAAAAGAATCAAGACAGATTCATTTGCATACTTATACTCTTCTTTCTATTTGAAATAGTCCCTTAAATGTCTCCCAATTCGTTCTCTAAAATAATTAAAAAAACTTTTTTTCTTTTCTATTCGATTTTAGAATCAAAACTTTTTAATTTTATTAGAATATAGAATATGAAAATCTAAAGAATACTTTTTTTGAATATTACGAAAGCGAATTAGCTAAATTAAAGCTATTAAATAGAATTGATCTAAATAAATAATATTGATAAAATGTGGAAGCACTCATAAACTTTAAATTAGTCTGTATAGAAGGTTTTTCTTCTGCCTTTTCTCTACCTAAAAATGGACTTTCCTATCCGACTTATTCTTAATCCAATCTAATAAAAGACCCAGTCAGGAGACAGACACTACAATAGTTGTGTAGTGAACGAACTATCATTTCTAAATTTATGGATTCCTTTTCACTACTAGAATCTTTCCTTGAATTCGAGACAAAAATATTTACAACATTTTTTAAGCTACTGATGCTTATAATTTCGAATCAAACGCAATTCTCAAGACTCCTTTTCCCTCGCTTGCTTCTGTTGGAAAAAAAGTTTTCTAAAAAAACGTAATATAATCTTTCATTTACAGTTTCTTATCGATCAGGCGACACCCGGATTTGAACTGGGGAAAAAGGATTTGCAGTCCCCCGCCTTACCACTCGGCCATGCCGCCAATAAAAATATAGATATGAAGTTTTTGAGAATACTCCCCCCTTTTCTTTCTATTGAAAAATTGAAAAACAATCTTGAGACAAATCGCAACCGTTAACTATTCTTTTATGAATTATTCTTGAATATTTGAATAGAAATTTTTTTTTCTTAATGAGATCAGAAAATAAAAATTGATACATAACCAATCAATATTGCTTTTTTTTTTAACTTTGTTCATTCTAATTATAACAGCAACTTTCAATATATGTAAACCCTAGAATATCAATTTGATCTGTTACACAGATATTATCTAATCGAGTATCTTATCCATATCTATATAGATATAGAATACCAATACTATACGGTATTTTCAAGAAATTATCGTGCTTATTCTTTTTTTACAATTTTCAATAGAAAATTTGTAAAAATTCACACAACATGTTATGTGTTTGTTATCCTGAACAAATATGACTGCAATAAAGTTAGAGACAGATCTATAGCTGCAGTTAAATATATGCATGTTTCAAAAATACAAGCCTTATTACATTACACATAACATACTCTAATCATATTCTCCCCAATTCTCTCCAAAATACTTCACTTCAAAATATATCTTTTCTTGACAATTTCGAATGGATTTTTTTTTGTATCCAATTGAATTTGAATATGTAATATCATAATAATGATAGAAATGAAATGCATTTTTTTAGATTCCTAAAAAAAATATTGAAATGCCCGTAGAAATTTCCAATCCTTTTTTAGATTAGACTTTCGATTCTATCTGTTTGTTTTGTTGCAAATTCCTTCGAAGTTGAGTATCAAATTCTAATATTTCTTTCTCTTTTCATAATAGGTATTTCATACACTAAGAAATATTTGATACACGGGATTAGGTAAGATTTCATGTAATTCAGTATAAAGAATAGAAATTCCAATATTGCTAAATGGATTC
>NW_028196806.1:105000-145000 GCF_037176805.1 Vigna unguiculata
TGAGCTCAGATATTAATGAACTATATAGAAGAGTTATCTATCGGAATAATACTCTTATCGATCTATTAACAACAAGTAGATCTACTCCAGGAGAATTAGTAATATGTCAGGAGAAATTGGTACAAGCAGCCGTGGATACACTTCTTGATAATGGAATCCGCGGACAACCGATGAGGGACGGTCATAATAAGGTTTACAAATCTTTTTCTGATATAATCGAGGGTAAAGAGGGAAGATTTCGCGAGACCCTACTTGGGAAACGGGTTGATTATTCAGGTCGTTCTGTCATTATTGTAGGTCCATCACTTTCATTACATAGATGTGGATTGCCCGGCGAAATAGCAATAGAACTTTTCCAGACATTTCTAATTCGTGATCTAATTCGAAAACATTTTGCTTCCAACATAGGAATTGCTAAGAGTAAAATTCGGCAAAAAGAACCGATTGTATGGGAAATACTTCAAGAAGTTATGCAGGGACATCCCGTATTGCTAAATAGAGCACCTACTCTGCATAGATTAGGTATACAGGCATTCCAACCCATTTTAGTAGAGGGGCGTGCTATTTGTTTGCATCCATTAGTTTGTAAGGGATTCAATGCAGACTTTGATGGCGATCAAATGGCTGTTCATGTGCCTTTATCCTTAGAAGCTCAAGCAGAAGCACGTTTACTTATGTTTTCTCATACAAACCTCTTGTCTCCAGCTATCGCGGATCCAATTTCTGTACCAACTCAAGATATGCTTATTGGACTTTACATATTAACGAATGGGAATCGTCGGGGTATTTCTTCAAATAGGTATAATCCACGTAATTGCAGAAATTTGAAAAATGAAAGAATTCCCCAAAAAAACTATAAGTATACGAAAAAAAAAGAACCTTTTTTTTGGAATTCCTATGATGCAATTGGAGCTTATCAACAGAAAAGAATAACCTTCGATAGTCCTTTGTGGCTCCGGTGGCGACTAGATCTACGCATTATTTCGTCAAGAGAAGTTCCTATCGAAGTTCACTATGAATCTTTAGGCACCTATCATGAAATTTATGGGCATTATCTAGTAGTAAGAAGTACAAAAAAACAAATTCGTTCTATTTACATTCGAACCAACGTAGGTCATATTTCTTTTTATCGAGAAATCGAAGAAGCTGTACAAGGTTTTTGCCGAGCCTATTCATATGGTATCTAATCATATAGATGGTTGTATCTAAGATAAACAAATTTATGATACTGGTGTAAATTCAAATCTTCATGATTTAACATTTAACAAGGATCTTAGTTTTTTAATTTCTCAATTTCTACACAAATTAAGATAAAGAAAAGGCAGTTTTTCAATCATTGACTCAAATCCATTGTTGAACTGAATGAATCCCACTGAGTGGAATAGGGAGGTACTTATGGCAGAACGGACCAATCTAATGTTTCACAATAAAGTGATAGGTGGAACTGCCATTAAACGACTTTAGCAGATTAATAGATCACTTCGGAATGGCATATACATCACATATCCTGGATCAAGTCAAGACTCTGGGATTCCGCCAAGCTACGGCTACATCCATTTCATTAGGAATTGATGACCTTTTAACAATACCTTCGAAAGGATGGCTAGTCCGAGATGCTGAACACCAAAATTTGATTTTGGAAAAACAGCATCATTATGGAAATGTACATGCAGTAGAAAAATTACGCCAATCCATTGAGATATGGTATGCTACAAGTGAATATTTTCGACAAGAAATGAATCCTAATTTTAGAATGACCGATCCTTTTAATCCAGTCCATATAATGTCCTTTTCGGGAGCTAGAGGAAATGCATCTCAAGTACACCAATTAGTAGGTATGAGAGGATTAATGTCGGATCCACAAGGACAAATGATTGATTTACCTATTCAAAGCAATTTACGCGAAGGGCTATCTTTAACAGAATATATAATTTCTTGCTACGGAGCTCGTAAAGGGGTTGTAGATACTGCTGTACGAACATCAGATGCTGGATATCTTACACGTAGACTTGTTGAAGTGGTTCAACATATTGTTATACGTCGAACAGATTGTGGTACCATTCGAGGAATTTCAGTAAATACCCAGAATGAAACGATGCCGGAAAGTAGTTGGACACAAACATTAATTGGTCGTGTATTAGCAGACGATATATACAGAGGTTCACGATGCATTGCCATTAGAAATCAAGATATTGGAATTGGACTTTTCAATCGATTGAAAACCTTTCAAACACAACCAATATCTATACGAACTCCTTTTACCTGTAGGAATACATCTTGGATCTGTCGATTGTGTTATGGTCAAAGTCCTACTCAAGGTCACTTGGTGGAATTAGGAGAAGCTGTAGGTATTATTGCGGGCCAATCCATTGGAGAACCGGGCACTCAATTAACATTAAGAACTTTTCATACTGGCGGAGTATTCACAGGGGGGACTGCCGAACAGGTGCGAGCACCTTATAATGGAAAAATTAAATTCAATGAGGATTTGGTTCATCCTACACGTACACGTCACGGGCATCCTGCTTTTCTATGTTATATAGACTTGTATGTTAGTATTGAAAATGGTGACATTATACATAATGTGACTATTCCACCAAAAAGTTTTCTATTAGTTCAAAATAATCAATATGTAAAATCAGAACAAGTGATTGCCGAGATTCTCGCAGGAACATATACTTTTAATTTAAAAGAAAAAGTTCGAAAACATGTTTATTCTGACTTAGAAGGAGAAATGCATTGGAGTACGGATGTGTATCATGCATCAGAATTTAAATATAGTAATGTCCATATCTTACCAAAAACAAGTCATTTATGGATTTTATCAGGAAAATCAGACAGATCCGCTTCAGTCTCTTTTTCAACCCGAAAAGATCAAGATCAATTGAACATTCATTATCTTTCTACAGGAGAAAGAGATATTTGTAACCATTTAGCAAGTAATAATAAAGTAAGACATAATTTGTTTCGTTTCACTCCTTCTGAAAAAAAAGAAAGAAGGATTTCAGATTATTCAAAAAATAATCAAATCCTATGTAAAGATCATTGTCATTTTACACATCCTGCTATTTTTCACGATACTACGGATTTATTAGCAAAGAGGCGGAGAAATCGATTCATTATTCCATTTCAATTCCAATCGATTCAAGAACGAGACAAAGCACTAATGTTAGATTCCAGTATCTCGATTGAAATACCAATCCATGGTATTTTTCGTAGAAATAGTATTTTTGCTTATTTCGATGATCCTCAATACCGAACACAGAGCTCGGGTATTACTAAATATAGGACTATTGATATAAATTACATTTTTAAAAAAGAGGATTTTTTAATCGAGTATCCAGGAATTCAAGAATTTAAGACAAAATACCAAATTAAAGTAGATCAATTTTTTTTCATTCCCGAAGAAGTGTATATTTTACCAGAATTTTCTTCCATAATGGTACGGAACAATAGTATTATTGAAGTAGATACACCAATCACTGTAAATATAAGAAGTCAAGTAAGCGGGTTGGTTCGATTGGAGAAGAAAAAAAAAAAGATTCAATTAAAAATATTTTCCGGGAATATCTATTTTCCCGGAGAAATGGATAAGATATCCCGGCACAGTGCCATGTTGATACCACCGAGAACGGTAAAAAAAAATTCAAAAGGATCAAAAAAAAAAATGAAAAATTGGATCTATGCTCAATGGATCACAATTATGAAAAAAAAGTATTTTGTTTTGGTTCGACCGGTCATTTTATATGAAATAGAAGATAGGATCAATTTAATCCAATTTTTTTCCCAAGATATGTTACAAGAAAGAGATAATTTGGAACTTCAAATTATTCATTATATTCTTTCTGGAAATGGAAAATCAATTCGGGGAATTTCTAATTCTAATACAAGTATTCAATTAGTTCGGACTTGTTTAGTCTTAAATTGGGATCAAGACAAAAAATTGTCTTCTATCGAAAAAGGGCATGCTTCTTTTGTTGAACTAAGTATAAAAGGTTTGGTTAGATATTTCTTAAAAATGGACTTAGGAAAATCCCATATTTCATATATAAGAAAAAGGAAAGATCCGCTCGGTTCAAGATTTATCTTGGATAATGAGTCGGACTGGACCAACATCAATCCATTTTTTTTTATAGATCCGAGGGAAAAAGTTCAACAATCACTTAGTCAAAATCATGGAACTATTCATATGTTGTTGAATAGAAATGAGAAATGCCGATCTTTAATAATTTTGTCATCATCGAATTGTTTTCAAATACGATCATTCCACGATGGAAAATATTACAATGGGATAAAAGAAGAAATAAATCCAATTCAAAGAGATCCTCTGATTCCAATTCAAAATTCGTTAGGTCCTTTAGGAATAGCCCTTCAAGTTGCCCATTTTTATTTTTACCTTTTAATTACTAATAATCAGATCTCGATAAATAAAAACGGGCAACTTGACAAATTAAAAGAAACTTTTCAAGTATTAAAATATTATTTAATAGACGAAAACGAGATCATTTATAAATCTGATCTATCTAGTAACATCCTTTTAAATCCATTCTATTTGAATTGGCATTTTTTCCATCATAATTATTGTGAAAAAAAAACGTTTCCCATAATAAGTCTTGGTCAATTTATTTGCGAAAATGTATGTATAGTTCAAACGAAAAATGAACCACACCTTAAATCGGGTCAAATTCTAACTGTTCAAATGGATTCTGTAGGAATAAGATCGGCTAACCCTTATTTGGCGACTCCTGGAACAACTGTTCATGGTCATTATGGAGAAATACTTTCTGAAGGAGATATATTAGTTACATTTATATATCAAAAATCGAGATCAGGTGATATAACACAAGGTCTTCCAAAAGTAGAACAGGTATTGGAAGTTCGTTCGATTGATTCAATATCCATAAACCTAGAAAAGAGAGTGGATACTTGGAATGGGCGTATAACAAGAATTCTTGGCATTCCTTGGGGATTCTTCATTAGTGCTGAGCTAACTATAGCGCAAAGTCGTATTTCTTTGGTTAATCAAATTCAAAAAGTTTATCGATCCCAGGGAGTTCACATTCATAATAGACATATAGAAATTATTGTGCGTCAAATAACATCAAAAGTATTGGTTTCAGAAGATGGAATGTCTAATGTTTTTTTGCCTGGCGAACTAATTGGATTGTTGCGGGCCGAACGAGCTGGGCGTTCCTTAGAAGAGTCGATCTGCTATCGAGTTCTATTATTGGGGATAACAAAAACATCTTTGAATACTCAAAGTTTCATATCTGAAGCAAGTTTTCAAGAAACTGCTAGAGTTTTATCAAAAGCCGCTCTCCGGGGTCGCATAGATTGGTTGAAAGGTCTGAAAGAGAACGTTGTTTTAGGGGGAATGATGCCAGTTGGTACTGGATTCAAAAGAATAATATACCGTTCAAAGCAAAGGCAATATAACAAGATTACCCCGGAAACAAAAAAAAGAATTTATGTGATACATCAAAATAATCTAGGATTTAAGAATTCCTAAAATAATGATTCTTAAGGTCGTATTCATCTCCGGTCACTTTATTTTGTATATATTTTGTATAATAAAAGAAACATAATAAATAAACGAATCATATTCAATGAAATAGAAAAAATGGCCCGATCTTTTTTTTATCAACGGCAAATTTTCAGTAGAAGAGAAGGTTCCTTCGGAACACTTATTTTTTTCTATTTCAGTATACTGGGTCTCTTTCTTTCATTTCAAAAAATTGATCTAATTTCTATTTGGAAATGAAAGAAAAGTGTGGGGATAATTATAAATGACAAAAAGATATTGGAACATAATTTTGGAAGAGATGATGGAAGCTGGTGTTCATTTTGGCCACGGTACTAGAAAATGGAATCCTAAAATGTCACCTTATATTTCTGCAAAGCGTAAGGGTATTCATATTACAAATCTTATTAGAACTGCTCGGTTTTTATCAGAATCTTGTGATTTAGTTTTTGATGCAGCAAGTGGGGGAAAACAATTCTTAATTGTTGGTACAAAAAAAAAAGCAGCTGATTCAGTAGCGCGGGCTGCAATAAGAGCTCGGTGTCATTATGTTAATAAAAAATGGCTCGGCGGTATGTTAACGAATTGGTATACTACAAAAACACGACTTCAAAAGTTCAGGGACTTGAGAATGCAACAAAAGACGGGGAGATTTCATAGTTTTCCAAAAAAAGATGCCGCTATATTGAAGAGACAATTAGCTCAATTGGAAACATATCTTGGCGGCATTAAATATATGAAGGGCTTACCAGATATTGTAATAATCGTCGATCAACAAGAAGAATATACGGCTCTTCGAGAATGTATAACTTTGGAAATTCCAACAATTTGTTTAATTGATACAAATAGTGACCCGGACCTCGCTGATATTTCAATTCCAGCTAATGATGATGCTATAGCCTCAATTCGATTAATTCTTAACAAATTAGTTTTTGCAATTTGTGAGGGTCGGTCTAGATATATACGAAATTCTTGATTAATAATAAGATAAAAAATTCTTGAATTTGCTTCGAGGGGTTCATAGATTTATGGAATCGCTTACTATACTAGTAAGAAATTGCACAAAAATGAAAATAGAAAACAAACAAAAATTTTATGTAATTAGTATCGGTATTCAAAATCAAAAATGAAAGTAGACAAATCAAAAGGGAAAGGAGATGTTTGAATAAAAATAATTCCCTTTTTTCAACTTCTTTTTTTAGAGGACAGGACAATATGAATGTTTTATTATGCTCTATCAACACATTAAAAAGATTATACGATATATCTGCTGTGGAAGTAGGTCAACATTTCTATTGGCAAATAGGGGGTTTCCTAGTACATGCCCAAGTACTTATTACTTCTTGGGTTGTAATTGCTATCTTATTGGTTTCAGCCATTCTAGTTATTCGAAATCTGCAAACCATTCCCACTTTCGGTCAGAATTTATTTGAATATGTTCTTGAATTCATTCGAGACGTGAGCAAAACTCAGATTGGAGAAGAATATGGTCCGTGGGTTCCTTTTATTGGAACTTTGTTTCTATTTATTTTTGTTTCTAATTGGTCAGGGGCTCTTTTACCTTGGAAAATCATCCAATTACCTCATGGGGAGTTAGCTGCACCCACAAATGATATAAATACTACCGTTGCATTAGCTTTACTTACATCAGTTGCATATTTCTATGCGGGTCTTTCAAAAAAAGGATTAGCTTATTTTAGTAAATACATCCAACCAACTCCAATCCTTTTACCGATTAACATATTAGAAGATTTCACAAAACCCTTATCCCTTAGTTTTCGACTTTTCGGAAATATATTAGCTGATGAATTAGTAGTTGTTGTTCTTGTTTCTTTAGTACCTTTAGTAGTTCCTATACCTGTCATGTTCCTTGGATTATTCACAAGCGGTATTCAAGCTCTCATTTTTGCTACTTTAGCTGCGGCTTATATAGGTGAATCCATTGAAGGCCATCATTGACTAGTTTTCTCAAAAATAGTCTTTTTTGTTTAGCTTGCCACACATATATTGTGGCTCAATAGAATCTACAAAATAAACATCTATCTATAGATATATAGATAGATATAGATAGATCTATTCGATTAGTATATATTATGTTTGGATATTCAAAAAAAATGAATAGCTAGAATTAGAATTCTGTATGATATTTACGTTTACAATGTGTGATAAAAAGATACTATATAGAATGTTAGTAGATTCTCGTTTGATTCACATTTAATTCAACAATTGATCAAAAGATAATTAAAAACATTTAGATCACCCAATTTCCTATATTTCTTTGAAACATTAATGAAATCGAATGAATTTATTTAGATTGATTGTATCCATATGGGATAAGAGAATAAGAAAAGAGGGAAGGGGAGCTTAAAAAAAAACATGATAAAAAAAATAGAAGTGAGGGGATCAGTCAAGGTTTTTTAGGTTTCAAAGAATGAATTTCAATTTCGATTGAATCTAAAACACAAAGAAAATTAGTTTACAGCATAGAAGAAACCTATGTATATGTGATATGATATTATAGATGAACTAGTTTTATATGAACTAACCATATATCTGAAATAACTAATCTTTTCTATATAAAAAAGGCCTCGCTATTACTGTCAATTTCTATAGGGATAGAAAAGCAAAGTCCTTGCGTTTCAGCTCTAATTGTGAATTGAAAATTAAAAAACTAAAGAAATTGTATAAAAAAACGAAGAATTCAAAGAATGATTCCAAAATTAAGGTAAGAGAAGAACAAAGATTATACAGATTCACCCCCAAAACTATGTAGTTCGAGACGAAAAAAGAAATCTCGAAGTAATTCGTTTAATAACTATTATTTTCAATTTTTAATTCTTATTTTTATTAATTACTTTAACTGAAAAAGTCTTGGTAATTGAAAAATGAAGTCAGAATTTATTAGTCGATTATATCATTAACTATTTCTTTCTTTTATATGTAGGTTACGAGGAAATTCTCATGAATCCAATTATTTCTGCCGCTTCTGTTATTGCTGCTGGATTGGCCGTAGGGCTTGCTTCTATTGGACCTGGGGTTGGTCAAGGCACTGCCGCAGGGCAAGCTGTAGAGGGGATTGCACGACAACCAGAGGCAGAGGGAAAAATACGGGGTACTTTATTACTTAGTCTGGCTTTTATGGAAGCTTTAACAATTTACGGGCTGGTTGTAGCATTAGCACTTTTATTTGCTAATCCTTTTGTTTAATCCTAAAAAGATAAAAATACATATGTGGACTTCCTTTTTCGAATTATATTAATAATTCACTCCTACAATTCTTTATCTGTTCGGATAAGAACACAGGAGAAGGACTAATTGAAAGGTATTCACATACTTATTCACCCTCTTTCTTCTTTTTGTTTAGTCCAATGAACCCCTCTTTTATTTTATTTCTTTTAAGATAATTTTTTGAAAGTGTTCAAACTAGATAGATTTTGCAATTGATAAAAGAACTGGTATCTAATTCTAAGAAGTATCATTCTTTTAGGGAATCTTCCAATTGATTGACCAATCCAAATTATATCAAATTCTATAATTATATATTCCAATTAGATTATTATATTATCTATCTAATAGGAATATTAGAAAGATAATTAGTCTATTCATAAGAGGAGATGAGATCATATGAAAAATATAACCGATTCTTTCCTTTGTTTGGGCTCCTGGCCATCCGCCGGAAGTTTCGTGTTTAATACCGATATTTTAGCAACAAATCCAATAAATCTTAGTGTAGTGTTAGGTCTACTGGTTTTTTTTGGAAAGGGAGTGTGTGCGAGTTGTTTATTTCAAAGAATAAATTGGATTTAACCAAACTGCACTTTTTAGTTTAGTTAGAATTAAGAAAATGTGCAGAATCCCGCGAATTACTTCTGAATTCATTTTCTTTTTTGAATAAATTAAGAAAAATCTTAAAGAACCATAGCATTTCGCGCTTTATTGGTAATCCACTTTGATTCTCTATTTACCAAAAATTTTTTGGACTATTACCATGGTTAAAAAGAGTTTGAAGTCTATACGCAGTGTAGTACTCTTTCTACCGCTATATTAATACAGAAAGGAAACGGTTTCAAAAAAATTATTCGATTTTTTTTCGATATAAAACACTCATGTCGATAAAAAAAATGGCTTGAATCCTATTTATGGCGAGAAATAAAAAACGGGTGAATTTAAACCTCCCCTTTGTACGATGCGTAATCGATGGATGACCTATGTATAAATTCAAAAGAAGTCTTTGGATTTGAATAAAAAAACAACTTTGTTGACATATATTTGTTTGGTCAAAAGAGTCCTCCGAATATTCTAGTCTTATATTGGTAATTGTTTTCACTTTGAATAGAGAAGAGAGGATAGGCTCATTACATAAAAAATTGGTAAATTTCCGATAAGTAATTGAGTGTGAGAGCCAAATGAATCGAAAGATTCATGTTTGGTTCGGGAAGAGATCATAGACATTTTGAAATGGATGGAAAGAGAGTCTACTTTCATTACGTGATTTATTAGATAATCGAAAACAGAAAATCTGGAGAACTATTCGAAACTCAGAAGAATTACAGGAAAACGCCATTGAACAGCTCGAAAAAGCCCAGGCCCGCTTAAGGAAAGTTGAAACAGAAGCAGATCTGTTTCGGGTGAATGGCTATTCTGAGATCAAACGAGAAAAATTGAATTTAATTAATTCAATTTATACGACTTTGGAACAATTAGAAAATTACAAAAACGAAGCTATTGATTTTGAACAACAAAGAGTTATTAATCAAGTTCGACAGCGGGTTTTACAACAAGCCTTACAGGGAGCTCTAGGAACTCTAAATAGTTGCTTGAACAACGAGTTACATTTACGTACTGTTAGTGCTAATATTGGCATGTTTGGGATGATGAAATAAAAAAATAACTGATTAGGCTTTCTATTATACAATAGAGTATAGGCATCATTTTTTTCTTATAAAAAATAAATTTAAGATATTTTCATGGTAACCATTCGTGCAGATGAAATTAGTAAAATTATCCGTGAACGCATTGAGCAATATAATACAGAAGTAAAAATTGTAAATACTGGTACCGTACTTCAAGTAGGCGATGGTATTGCTCGTATTTATGGTCTTGATGAAGTAATGGCGGGTGAATTGGTGGAATTTGAAGAAGGTACTATAGGCATTGCTTTGAATTTGGAATCAAAAAATGTTGGTGTTGTATTAATGGGTGATGGTTTGCTGATACAAGAGGGAAGTTCAGTAAAAGCAACAGGAAGAATTGCTCAGATACCTGTAAGTGAAGCTTATTTGAGTCGTGTTATAAATGCCCTGGCTAAACCAATTGACGGTCGAGGAGAAATTTCAGCTTCGGAATCTCGATTAATAGAATCTCCCGCTCCCGGTATTATTTCAAGACGTTCGGTATATGAGCCTCTCCAAACAGGACTTATTGCTATTGATTCGATGATCCCCATAGGACGGGGCCAGCGAGAATTAATTATTGGAGATAGACAAACAGGTAAAACAGCAGTAGCCACAGATACAATTCTCAATCAACAGGGACAAAATGTAATATGTGTTTATGTAGCTGTTGGTCAAAAAGCATCTTCTGTGGCTCAAGTGGTGACTACCTTACAAGAAAGAGGAGCAATGGAATACACTATTGTAGTAGCTGAAACAGCGGATTCTCCAGCTACATTACAATACCTCGCGCCTTATACAGGAGCAGCTCTGGCTGAATATTTTATGTACCGTGAACGTCACACTTTAATCATTTATGACGATCTCTCCAAACAAGCACAGGCTTATCGGCAAATGTCTCTTCTATTACGAAGACCACCAGGTCGCGAAGCTTATCCAGGGGATGTTTTTTATTTACATTCGCGTCTTTTGGAAAGAGCCGCTAAATTAAGTTCTCAGTTAGGCGAAGGAAGTATGACTGCTTTACCAATAGTTGAAACTCAATCGGGAGATGTTTCAGCTTATATTCCTACGAATGTAATTTCCATTACAGATGGCCAAATATTCTTATCGGCCGATCTATTCAATGCTGGAATAAGACCCGCTATTAATGTTGGTATTTCAGTTTCCAGAGTTGGATCGGCGGCTCAAATCAAAGCCATGAAACAAGTAGCTGGTAAATTAAAATTGGAATTAGCACAATTCGCAGAATTAGAAGCTTTTGCACAATTCGCTTCTGATCTAGATAAAGCTACTCAAAATCAATTAGCAAGAGGTCAACGATTGCGCGAGTTGCTTAAACAATCCCAATCAGCTCCTCTTACTGTGGAAGAACAGATAGTAACTATTTATACCGGAACGAATGGTTATCTTGATTCATTAGAAATTGGACAGGTAAGGAAATTTCTTGTTGAGTTACGTGCTTACTTAAAGACGAATAAACCTCAATTCAAAGAAATCATATCTTCTACCAAGACATTCACTGGGGAAGCAGAAGCCCTTTTAAAGGACGCTATTAAAGAACAGATGGAACTCTTTTTATTCCAGGAACAAGTAGAAAAAAATTGATGAATCATTAAATAATTTTGTAATTCAATTTTCCAATTTTTATAATTAGTATCTTTTAATATGTTTTTATTTCATTTGAATATTATATATAATGAATTCGAATCAAAATGTAATAAATCAAAAAAAATAGAAGGACAAGGTTGAAATTAGATATGCAAACAACTTGCGTCCAATAGGATTTGAACCTATACCTAAGGTTTAGAAGACCTCTGTCCTATCCATTAGACAATGGACGCTTCTATTTTATATTTGATTCTTTAACCTTTTTAACTAAACCTTATTAAAAAGATTAAAGAATCAAACAAATATAAAGAATTCTAGAAATTATAAAAATAAAATAAATCAAATATTTAGAATAAAAGAAAAAAAAAATAAAAAAGAAAAATCAATTGAATATAATTGAATATATATAACTAAAACTAAATTAAGAAATGAAAATGAAGAATTGACAAATTCTTTAAGAATTCTAGATTCATTCTCGAAGAAAAAAGATAGATTTAAATAGAATAAAATAGAAGCGGGTAGCGGGAATCGAACCCGCATCGTTAGCTTGGAAGGCTAAGGGTTATAGTCGACGTTGATTCATCATTTTGATTTAACGTCTCTAATTCAAAACTGAACGTGAAACTTTTGTTTCATTCGGCTCCTTTACGGAATGAAGAGATGGACAATAAAAAAAATTGACCCATAACATCTATGTCAGCCTTTTTGTATGAATAGGTTTCAAATATCTTGCTTTTTAGATGATCCCTCTAGAAGAGCAATATTCTAACAATCTATGTTTTTTTTCTAGTTACTCTCGTTCTCTATTTCTATTTCAGAAAATCTTTAGGAAAAGAAGAAAATTTCCGTCGAGCTAAAAAAATGTCGATGTCTCTAGTAAACTAAAAGAATCGTTTAATAGCTATTTTGCTTCAATTTTTACTATGCAAAAAAATGGAAGATTTAGTTACGATTAGAAAGAAACTTTGTATATTTCTCTCCATAGATCCTTTAGTAATACTCAAAAAATTCGGATTATAGATCCAATTCCAAAAACTTATGTTTCATAATTTTAAAACTCAATTTGTCAAATTCGATTTGATTCTTCTTGTATACAAATTACAATAATGTATATTATACCGCAAATAATTCATCGAGGGGTATAAAGGAGTCCCTTTAAGTAAAAAATAAAGTTTTTGATCGGCATATGAATCAAATGGGGGATCCCTTAACTTTTGGGGGGTCCTTGAAACGAATCGCACTTTTACCACTAAACTATACCCGCTACAATATCATTATTGTATCTTTTGTTGAACAAAGCAATCAGACAAAATAAAGAAATGGGAGGCATAATATTCTAATAAGTCGAGTATTGACATGTTTCATTAGAGAATCTTCTAATGAAATTTGAAAAACGGGATAATTTTCATTTTTTTATTTTGCTGAAGGTTATATATATATACAATTTACGTTACCAGAAAAAAGAGAGGGAGTAAGAAAAGAGAACATTTTTATATTATCTTATTTTGGTTTTATCTCATAGGAATCTATCCGTATCTCTTATTTTTTTTTTAATTACAAATATTTTTACAAATATTTTTTTTTCGAATAAAATATATTCAAATAAAGAATTTTTCTTCAATATTCATGGGAATAAAAGAAAAAGAGCCCGACTAGGTACTGGCCGGGCTCATTGGCTGTATAAAAAGAAAAAAAGAAAACTAAAATATATAGAATAATAAAAAAAAGATAGATAAGATAAAAAAGAATAAAAAAAAAGCAAGTCTCTTTTTTTTTTAAGCTCCCTTTTTGTTCTTCTTGTTTATGTGATATAACATAAACAAAGTAATTCTTTTTTTTTTCAATTGGGGAGAGATGGCTGAGTGGACTATAGCGTCGGATTGCTAATCCGTTGTACAAATTCTTGTACCGAGGGTTCGAATCCCTCTCTTTCCGTTGATAATTTGGTATTTTTTTTTGAACTTGTTTTTTTTATTTACTAGTTAAAGATGTTAAAATAGAGAAAATCCTAAAAATATTTCAAAATTCCGCACAAGCAAGAAAACACAGAATCCACTTTTTTCTTATTCTATTCTTCACGTCCTGGATTACGTCCTGGATCGTTAGATAGGAATCCGAAGATGAAAAGAGAAACGAAAAAGATCACTACCGTATAAACAAAAAGTTTTAGAGTAAGCATTATGAAATCTCCAAGATAATTAAAAAACGACAAAGAAAGAGAATAGATTCTCTTATATTACAACATATTTTGTTTCTTTTAATACTAAGATACTAAGTTTCTAAAAAATGAAGTTTTTTTAGGATATGAGGAGATATATATATATGAGTTTCGAAAATGAATTGATAGTAAGAGTAGATTATTTTATTATATTACAAATTATCAATAATTCTTTTGACCAAAAATCCTTTTTTTCTGTAATCTAGGTATTCGATTGGTGAGGGGTTCCAATCGAATAATCGGATTAGGTTTTTTCAATTCAAAAAACGTAAATGATGAGAAGGTCCCTTTTTTTCCTATATATTGAAAAATTTCAATATTGGAATCCAGAAGTCACACTGTAAGACTTATCTGATCTTATAAATTGTTAAAATGTTCGAGTTTTAGTTTTCTGAAAAATTCTGAATTTTTTTACGACATTATTCAAATTAAAAATATCATCGAAAACTTACAGCAGCTTGCCAAACAAAAGCTAAAAGAAAAAATAGTACGGGTATTACTGGCATAATATCCACAATTGGATTCAAGAAAGCGTAGGCTTCGGGCAATTTCTCCAAAAAAAAACTACTGGAATAAAGGACGGAGTGAATACAAATACAGATCCAACTAAAGATATTAAGCATAACAAACATTTTGTTCTTTAAAAAAAATAAAAGTTATTTTTGTTTTTTTTTTTTCATTCTAATTTTCAATTTTATTGCATTATATACATAATACAATAAAAAGGAAAATAAAGAGTTATGAATAAAAGTAAAAAAATGAATCAAATAAGATAAGAATCTCGAGAATCCTTCTTTTATTTGAACTTTTCCAGTTTCAAAATATTTTTTATTCTGAAATCAAAAAAATTGAAGAAATCATACTTCCTTCTATATAATATCTTAATTGAATTGTATGTAATGATCAATCAATTTAGTTTTATCCTATCTATCTATATCCATTTATAGATATAGATAGATATGTAGATACGCATATAAAATACTAGTCGCAAAATTTTTTTTTTATAGAAATTTTTGAACTGGAATTGACGAACAACCAATATCAATAATAGTCTTTATTAATGTAAAATGGAAAATGGGGCGTGGCCAAGCGGTAAGGCAACGGGTTTTGGTCCCGCTATTCGGAGGTTCGAATCCTTCCGTCCCAGAGCATATCTATTTAGGATGTATATCATATTTGAATACAGATTGTATCGCATAATTAAAAGGGACCCTCCTTTTTTTGAAAAAAAAAATTATCATTTTTCTACTTTACAAATTATAAAAATAGAATAGAGTAGAAAATATATTGCTAGAATATCAAGTTCATTTTCATTTATGTCTTTACTTTTAAAAAGGTTTTCATTATATATAAGAAAAACCGAAACGTAAAAAAAAGGATAGATTCTTATGTAGCGAATGAATCAATCACTATTCACGATTCGATAATTACATACTGGATCTAAGCTAAGGGAATGTTAGAGTAAAACTTCGTTTGAAACGATGTGGTAAAAAGCAACGTGCGGCTTGAAAGACATGATTAAATTAGGGGTGGATTTTGATATCCGCCATTTTTTCTAGTATTTTACAAACGAACATGATCTTGACTTGACATCATTTGTTCTGTTCCACTAGACCCCTTTTTTTGTTTTTGGGACAGGAAAGGGATTAATGATGTAAATAGTACATGATGGAACTCGAATTTATTCATTTCTCGGGAGCAAGTATCTAAAATTTAATAAATTCTAAAAAGTTAATAAGTCTGTTTATTTTATAAAAATAGAAAGGATCTTATTTCAGCCAGGTTCAAAAAAAATGGTTGAAATTTGTAAAATTGCTTTTTTATCAAAAAGTTTATCCGCAGGAATTAACTTTTTTTATGATTCTTTCAGAGAAAAACAGGTATGTTGCTCCCATTTTTTTAAAAAATTGAAGATTCCCGGAGTAATGTCTAAACCCAAAGATTCAAAGAAAAGCTAAAAAATCAGGGAATTAAGGAAATACCATTTTCAAATTGTATCATCAATTCTATTATCAAAAATTTTAGAAAAAAGAAATGAATGATAAAGAAACGAAATACGGGCAAGAAAGAGGAGTAGAGACCACTCAATAAATGAAATAGCTGCTGCTTGGTTTTCTTTTTAGTTTTTTGAGAATTTTTCAAATTGAGTGTTATGGAGGTACAAATAGGAAGAGTTTTTTTTTTTCAGAAAGAAAATACGAAAGAAAAATACTTCAGTCATTGTTTAATTGATTTGATGATTTTATTGCTCTATTTTACATCATAATTTTCGAAATACATAGAATTTTTGATATTCTCGAGCCGTACGGGGATAAAAATTTCCTGTACGTTTGGAGGGGGGGTATCTATATCTATCCCAAAGAGCTGTTTATCGAATTGTTGCTAAGGGATGTTCGACCCCAAAGAGAGGGAAGATATCTTCAGAAAGTGGATCCTATAAAGAATTAAACCTATTTCAATATTCCTGTTATTCTTTCATTTCCTTGACAAGGGGCGCTTAACCTACAGGAACTGTTCAGCATATTTCAAAAAAGGCAGGTGTTTTTATAGAACTTAGCTCGAATCAACAAACGAAATTCAATTAATGAAATCAAAAAGGGGGTGTAGATTATTTGTATATAGATTTACAAAACTCCCCGCTCTCTTGTTATATTCATACTTCATTTTTTTATTTCTTGTTGTTTATATAGAATCATAGAATGCAATTTTATATAGTCAGACAATTCATGAAATTTTCATAAATCTTCAAAAAAAATGAAAAATTGTATAGAGATAAAAGAGAGAATATAGGAAAAAAAAGAGTAACTAAATATAGTAATTGGACTTTTAAATAGATTCCCCCCTATGAGGTGATTTTTTTATTTCATATTTCTTCTTATTTTATTGTTATTTCTTTTTAATATTGACTCGCTCTTTATTTTTTTCAGTTATTAATTCTAGTTATTTGATTTATATACTTTTTTTTGATAGTAAATAAATGAGATAGAATATTCAAAATGGAATATTTCTATTATTTGATTTTTCATCCAATGACTATACATTTTTTTTTATGGAAATACAGGAAAAAACTCTATGGAAAAATGGTGGTTCAATTCTAAGTTACTTAATAGGAAGTTCGAATACAGGTGTGAATTAAGTAAATCAATGGAGAGTCTTGGTCCTATTGAGAATACCAGTCTAAGCGAAGAACCCAAAATTTTAACTGATATAGATAAAAAAATTCAGAGGTGGGATGATCGTGATAATTCTAGTTATAATTCTTTTGATTATTTAGTAGGTGTCGATAACATACAGGATTTCCTATCTGATAAAACTTTTTTAGTTAGGGATAATAAGAAGAACAGTTATTCCATATATTTAGATATTGAAAATAAAACTTTGGAGATTAACAACAATCATTCTTTTCTAAGGGTTTTTTCTAGCTATCTGAATACTGTTATTAAGAGTGATTACGATCATTCCATGTATGATACTCCTTTTAGTTGGAACAATTATATTAATAGTTGCATTGATAGTTATTTTCATTCTCAAATCTGTGTTGATAGTTGCATTTTTGGTAATATAGTCGAATATAATGACAGTTATTTTTATAGTTACTTTTTAGGTAAGGTCAGAAATTGTAGTGAAAGTGAGAATTCTAGTTTTAGTTTAATAACTAGTACGAATGATACAAATGATAGTGATTCCACTCTAGTAGAAAATTATATGAATCTCCATGAAAGTGAACAATTGACGCATTTGTGGATTGAATGCGAAAATTGTTATGAATTAAATTATAAAAAATTTTGGAAATCAAAAAGGAATATTTGTGAATACTGTGGATATCATTTGAAAATGGACAGTTCAGATAGAATCGAATTTTCGATTGATTCGGGTACTTGGAATCCTATGGATGAAGACATGGTTTCTCTGGATCTCATTGAATTTCATTCAGAAGAAGAACCTTATAAAGATCGTATTGATTCTTATCAAAGAAAAACAGGATTAACTGAGGCTGTTCAAACAGGGACAGGTCAAGTAAATGGTATTCCTGTAGCAATTGGTATTATGGATTTTAAGTTTATGGGAGGTAGCATGGGATCCGTAGTAGGTGAGAAAATCACCCGTTTGGTAGAATATGCTACTAATCAACTTTTACCTCTTATTCTCGTATGTTCGTCCGGAGGAGCGCGTATGCAAGAAGGAAGTTTGAGCTTGATGCAAATGGCTAAAATTTCTTCTGCTTTATATTATTATCAAACAATTCAAAAATTATTCTATGTATCGATACTTACATCTCCTACTACGGGTGGGGTGACAGCTAGTTTTGGCATGTTGGGGGATATCATTATTGGCGAACCAAACGCTTATATTGCATTTGCTGGTAAAAGAGTAATTGAACAAACATTGAATAAGACAGTGCCCGAAGATTCACAAGTAGCTGAATCTTTATTCAATAAGGGTTTAATTGATTCAATCGTACCGCGTAATCTTTTAAAGGGAGTTGTAACTGAGTTATTGCAATTCCATAATTTCTTTTCTTTGACTAAAAAGGAAAGAAATTATGGAATTGAAATACAAAATCAAAACATACAGGATCAAAGTAATAAAATAAAAGAATAATAAAAAAATACTAAGAATCATAAAAGGGTATATTCTGATATATATCGGCTTAGCTATAATCACTAGAATTCCTATATACTAAGTATAAAGATATAGGAATTCTAGTGATTATAGACTGTCTTTTTTAATAAAAATAAGAATAAAAATCGACAAAAATAAAAATAGATATAGTACAAATAGTAAATCGAGGTACCCTTATTTATGATAAACTTTCCTTCCATTTTTGTTCCTTTAGTGGGTCTAGTATTTCCGGCAATTGCAATGGCTTCTTTATTTCTTTATGTTCAAAAAAACAAGATTTTTTAGATACGGCGGTAAGTAGGGAAAAATATTATAGATCTTTTTTTTAGAGCTGGAAGCAATTGGATGAATTCCCCCTAAAGGTTTACATTTCAGTAGCGCCAGTTGATGAAAATTACTTTAGAAACAAGTAAAATTCTGGGGTTTTTTATTCCACAATTATTATTCTTAAAAAGAAAAAGAGGGGGTAATGAATATTTTAAAAAAAAGATCAAAAGAAGTACTGATCTATTCTATAACAGAGTCTCGAAAAATAAGCAATATCTTTTCAGCCTTTATCATTTTTTTAGGTTCATTGGGGTTATTGTTGGTTGCAATTTCCAGTTATCTCGGTATGGGTCTTTTCCTTTTTTCTCAGGAAATTAGTAATTTTCCATTTATTCCACAAGGGGCCGCGATGGCTTTTTATGGAATTGGGGGTCTCTTTATTAGGTGGATTATTTTGTGGGATATTGGCGGTGGTTTTGATATCTTCGATAAAAAAAATAAAGAAGAAGTATGTTTTCTTCGTTGGGGATTTCCTGGAAAAAATCGTCGTATTATTCTCAAAATACCTATGAACGAGATTAAATCTATCAGAATAATAACAGGAGTTCAAGAACGAAGTATTTTGACTCGTACTCTTACTTATGAGAGTCTCGTTTATATGGAAACAATAGAACAGGGGTTTATTCCCTTGACTCGTATTGAAGATAATTTGACTCCACTAGATAATTGCAAATAGAGCTGGCGAATTATCCTTTTTTTTTAGGTGTACCGCTTCTTTATTGATGAAAATTGGACTTAACTAGAAATAAATTGCACAAAAAGTTTCAGAATTGTCCTATTTATTTAGTGTACCGATTGAAATATTTTGAAAAAAAACTGTTTTTTTGCAAAATATTTCAATTTTTATTTTTTATAGATGGGACATTTTTTGATTTCGAAATTTGAATATTATAGTCATAACTCGAAGTGCTCCTTGGTGTATTTCTAAAAAGAATCCTTTTTTCTTCGAATCTTAGCAATTAATATCCTTTCGAAACAATATTTTTTTCTTCATTGGATTGGAATTGACTGTGAATTCTTTCGATTTCTTATTCGATTTATGTATTCTTTTTTCTCAATTAAAGAAGGCAAAGGCTAACTTCCGAAGTTTAAGTAAAAAAAAATGATAAATACAATCTAAATTTATCTAGAAGCTCTATAACTTGTAATGAAGCTTATACTTGATAGAAAAGTTATTATCATATAGAGGTTGACGAAAGAGATGAAGTTAAGTTCATTAAAGACGAAAAATGAAAAAAAAAAAAAGCATTCCCCTTCTATATCTTACATCTATAGTTCTTTTTGCCCTGGTGTATCTCTTTCACATTTAAGAAAAGTCTGGAATCTTGGTTTATTAATTGGTGGAATACTAGTCAATCCGAAATTTTCTTGAATGATATTAAAGAAAAGAGTATTCTAAACAAATTCATAGAATTAGAGGAACTGTTTTTCTAGATGACATGTTAAAGGAATGTCCGAAAACATATATACAAAACCTTCGTACTGGAATTTATAAAGGAAACAATCCAATTAATCAAAACACACAATGAAGATCGTATGAATACGATTTTGCACTTCTCCACAAATATAATTTGTTTCTTTATTCTAAGCGGTTATTCTATTCTTGGTAATCAAGAACTTGTTCTTATTAACTCTTTGGTTCGAGAATTTATATATAATTTAAGTGACACAATAAAAGCTTTTTCTATTCTTTTATTAACTGATTTATGTATAGGATTCCATTCAACCCATGGGTGGGAACTACTTTTTGGCTTCGTTTATAAAGATTTTGGATTTGCTCAAAATGATCAAATTATATCCGGTCTTGTGTCCACTTTTCCAGTCATTTTAGATACAATTTTAAATATTGGATTTTCCGTTATTTAAATCGCATATCTCCATCACTTGTAGTGATTTATCATTCAATGAATGATTGACAGAAAAACCGATTTACTTCAATGAATTTCAAGTTTTTATCTAAAAAAGATAATTTTTCATTTTCCCCTCTTTAAAAAAAAGTTAAATAAAAAAGGGGTTCCCACCCTTGGATAGGGAACTATGCGAGTGACCTACCTAATCTTATTGTAGAAATTTTCAGGATCAATGATTAGACCATGCAAACTAGAAAATGCTTTTTCTTGTATAAAGGAAGGGATTACCCGATCCATTTCTATATCGGTCATGATATATATAATAATTCGAGCACCCTTTTCCAAATGCATATCCAATTTTTGCACAGCAGGGTTATGAAAATCCCCGAGAAGCAACCGGTCGTATTGTCTGTGCCAATTGCCATTTAGCTAATAAGCCCGTGGATATTGAGGGTTCCACAAGCGGTACTTCCTGATACTGTATTTGAAGCAGTTGTTCGAATTCCTTATGATATGCAAGTGAAACAAGTTCTAGCTAATGGTAAAAAGGGAACTTTGAATGTGGGGGCTGTTCTTATTTTACCGGAAGGTTTTGAATTGGCACCCCCGATCGTATTTCGCCTGAGATTAAAGAGAAGATAGGCAATCTGTCTTTTCAAAACTATCGCCCCTACAAAAAAAAATATTCTTGTAGTAGGCCCTGTTCCTGGTCAGAAATATAATGAAATCACGTTTCCTATTCTTTCCCCGGATCCCGCTAGTAAAAGAGATATTCATTTCTTAAATATCCTATATATGTAGGCGGGAACAGGGGAAGGGGCCAGATTTATCTTGACGGGAGCAAGAGTAATAATAATGTTTATAATGCTACAGCAGCAGGTATAGTCAAAAAAATCATACGAAAAGAAAAAGGGGGATACGAAATCACTATAGTAGATGCTTTAGATGAGCGTGAAGTGATTGATATTATACCTCCAGGACCAGAACTTCTTGTTTCAGAAGGTGAATCTATCAAACTTGATCAGCCATTAACAAGTAATCCTAATGTCGGTGGATTTGGTCAGGGGGATGCGGGAAATAGTACTTCAAGATCCATTACGTGTTCAAGGTCTCTTGTTCTTCTTGGCATCTATTATTTTAGCACAAATCTTTTTAGTTCTTAAGAAGAAAACAATTTGAGAAGGTTCAATTGTTCGAAATGAATTTTTAGTTCCGCGTATTTATCAACATATTAAACTCGTAAAAATAACTCAATTTTTTTGATAATTTTTGTAATTATATTCTGTATAATATCTGTATAATAGAAAATATATATATATATTCAAATATCGAAAAGTTACTCTAAGGGGGATTCTTTGTTTTTTCTTTTTTTTTTTTTTCTTTGTCCCTTTCCTAGAGTCCGATTCCTATTCCTTCTTGTTTGTGTTGAAATAGAAATATTCTAAAAATATCAATAAAATACTATTTTTGAATCCCTTCCTGAAAAAATCCTATATCTTAGTTTCTCTTTTTTCCAACTTAGAATCTTTCTGCCAGATAATCTTTTATGGTATATAAATAATATGTAAAATAATATGTAGTGAACAAATAAAAAAAAAAGAATGAAATGGAATTTTTTTGAAACATCGGAAGAAGTAGTCATTTATATGAAAAAAAATTAGAATTCTTAAGAACTCAAGGGGGATCCACTTGCATTCGTCAAAGAAAGAGTGGATCCCTGTTCAGTTCTTACACTTTCATTTCAAAAACCCAAATAGAATACGATTACTACAGAGATGAGCCCAATCCGGAATATGAACCATAAAAGAAAATACCAATTAAACCGATCACAGTAATACCAGTTACAGTACCTATTATCCAAAGAGGAATTCTTCCAGTAGTATCGGCCATTTATCCCACTTTCCTCCACATTTAATCACGTAGTCAGTCATGCTAAAGACATTAACAAACAGTCATAGATAATTATGAAATGATATCCTTCCGAATGGGATAAAAGAATTCTTAATATATATATTATTGACTATTCCCTATTTCTTCTATTAATTCTAATTAATTGAAGAAATAATTTGAAAATAAAACAGCAAGTACAAAAATAAGTAATAACCCCCAGTAGAGACTGGTACGATTCAATTCAACATTTTGTTCATTTGGGTTTGATTGTGTCATAGCTCTATAATTCAAATTAAGTTTATCGTTGGATGAATTGCATTGCTGATATTGATCCCAAAAAAGAAACAGTGGGTACCGCTAGTCCGTGAACAGCTAGCCATCGTACTGTAAAAATTGGATAGTCCTATCTATAGTCATTGGAGCCTCCTAAAAAGATCTACTAAATTCATCAAGTTGTTCCAAAGGATCAAAACGGCCAGTTATTAATGGAATTCCTTGTCGGTTCTCTGTAAAAATACTCGTTTGGGCGGGGACTTCCAAATACATCGTAAGCTAGACCTGTACTGACAAATAACCAACCTGCAATGAATAGGGAGGGTATAGTAATGCTATGAATAATCCAGTATCGGATACTGGTAATAATATCAGCAAAAGAACGTTCTCCTGTGCTTCCAGACATCTTGAACTCCACATATTCTTGTACAGTCAAAAGGGGGGGATCGAGTCCATAAAAGACGAGATCAGTAAGGCGGAAATTTACTGAAATAGAATCCTTGTTAGATCGTCCATTTTGTACCAACGGTGTCTTTTGAGTATACCGAATCAGTATAGCTATCCTTCTTCTAACGAGCAATGAAATTTCACAATCAGTGTAAAATTTTAGTACTAGATTTTTTTCTTCTTTTTTCATTGATTGTCTCTATGTAGTCAAAAATCCGATAGAAAATTTTGCAAAGTTTGGGTATATAAAAATTTTTTTTATATTAAATTTTTAGAGTAATAGTATAAAAGGAAGGTTCTTAACATTTCAAATTATTAGTTTTGGATTAGAAACTAAAGATCCATTAAAATCGGAATATGAGAAAAGGGTTTCTAATAATTAATAAAGTAGATAATTCATAAAGTAGATTTTCTATTTTAATAATTCAATTATTGCCAAATCAATAAATATATTTTTTGTGGTTGTTGAAGATCTTTTTTTCTATTTTCTTCTACATTAATTCAAAGTGAAATAAAATGAAATAACAGAGTTATTATTCTTTGTTTGAATATTCATAATTTTTCTTTCTTTTTCCAATATAAACAGAATTCTATTGGATATCTATAGAATAATACTAAATATTTTCATTAGATCAGTTTACTTAATTCCTGAGTTGATTAAGAAGTATGTTGATTTGAAATCACAGGGATGGGTAGATGTAACAGATGAGGAATTTATTTCTAAATTATGTTACTCTATTTCTTTTTTTTTTTTTCGTCTCTAATAATTGAATTTATTGAGGAATTGCCAATTTTGAATTGTATCTTTCAAGTAGGATTTTTTATCTTCTTTTTTCTCTCAAAAATGGAAATTTAGGGAAGTGCTTTATAAACATATGTATAAAAAGAACGAACATATTTCATTTAGTTTCTATATGCCCACTATCACTAGTTATTTCGGTTTTTTACTATCGGTTTTAATTATAACCTCGTCTCTATTTATTGTCTTAGTAAAATACGACTTATTTGATTTGTAATTTTGAGAGGAATAGTAAATTTTGGTATAATGACATTCTAGAATTCCTTACTATGTCAATTACAATTCTCGATCGTTGAGATTTATGATCAATACAGATTTATGTTTAAGGCTAGATATTATATTACCTTTCTTTTTACTTTTCGAACAAATAAAAATGATTGAAGTTTTTCTATTTGGAATCGTGTTAGGTTTAATTCCTATTACTTTGGCTGGATTATTTGTAACTGCATATTTACAATACCGACGAGGTGATCAGTTGGATCTTTGATTCATTAATGTCTCTTTTTTTGTGATTCCCTATTTATTTAGTTTAATCCTAATCGACAAGGATAAAATTCAGACTTTCTTTTGAATGTTCAATTATTTCAGTGTAATTATCAGGCGAATAATACTAGAATCACGCTCTGTAGATTTGAACCTACGACATCGGGTTTTGGAGACCCGCGTTCTGCCGAACTGAACTAAGAGCGTTTTGTTTTCATAAAATTATATGATCCAAATCCATTTTGCATATAGATATTCAGTATGTATGTTCAATTGGAATTCGTCCTTCACAGGGTTCCCGGTTTATTGCTCATCCATAGAATATGGAATATTATAGAATACGGAATATCATAGAATAAGTAATTGTTAGGGATAGGGATGACAGGATTTGAACCCGTGACATTTTGTACCCAAAACAAACGCGCTACAAGCTGCGCTACATCCCTTTTCCATTTGTTTATAGTGTTATTGTAAAGAATCTTTGTCTTGTTTTCCACATTTTTCTCTGTTGATATATATCAACAGAGAAAAAATACTTAAATAATAAAAAGAAAGGAGGATTTGAAATGCGAGATCTAAAAACATATCTTTCCGTGGCACCAGTAGTAAGTACTTTATGGTTCGGGGCTTTGGCGGGTCTATTGATAGAGATCAATCGTTTTTTTCCAGATGCATTGATATTCCCCTTTTTTAATTTTAGTTATTGACACGGGAAGGGGTGAAGAAGATGAAAGGTCCAATTATATATTAAATATGTGTAATTAACCTACTCTTCTTTTTTTTTTTTTTAGGAAAGATAAAGACGAAAGATTAAATTGGCCTCATTGAAATTCGGAGTGACACTCGGGATCGGGATCTGGTCCAGGCTTCAATGGAATTGAATTATTAATTCAATTCCTATGAAAAAGAAAGTGAAAGCAGAAATCCATAGGTTGGGGCAACAATATCATAAAAAATACTTTAAAAAAACGAAAATACTGGCAATTTGAAACGAAATATAGTTACAGATCCTTGTATTCTTTTTGTACTAGATTCAATTAAATTGGAACGAAATCTTTCATAATTTTTCGAATTCTTCTTTTTTATCTTATCTTAGTTGTTTTCATCTTTTTCTTAGATTCTTAGATTCGAATCCGAAAAGAGTTATAAGTGAATTAAAAACCCAAAGGAGGGTCATGTCCAAGGGTAAAGATATCCGAGTAAGTGTTCTTTTGGAAGGTACTGGTTGTGATAAAAAGAGTCTAAATAAGGAATAAAGCGGTATTTCTAGATAGATTACTAACAAGAATCGACACAATACGCCTAGTCGATTGGAATTGAGAAAATGATGTCCCCGTCGTTATATAACAACATATGCTAAAGAAGAAAAAAATACAAATCCTTTATTATAATTATATTTATTTAAATCAATGTTATTTTTGGAATAGGAATAAATAAACTATGGAAAAACCTAAGCGACTCTTTATTAAATCCAAGCGATCTTTTCGTAGACGTTTGCCCCCGATTCAATCGGGGGACCGAATTGATTATAAAAACATGGGTTTAATTTGTCGATTATTAGTGAACAAGGAAAAATATTATCTAGACGTGTAAATAGATTGACCTTAAAACAACAACGATTAATTACTGTTGCTATAAAACAAGCTCGTATTTTATCTTCGTTACCTTTTCTTAATAACGAAAAACAATTTGAAAAAGCGAGTCGACTGCTAAAATTACTCCTTTAAGAAAAAAAATTGAAATTAAAAATTCGAAATCCAATTTGAATTTAGATTCGAATTAAACATGGATGATGTTTTGTTCAAAATTAGGATAATTCCATTTGATTTTTTTGTTGGAATAAAAAAGATAATAGGTAACGAAGAATAATTTTTTAAGCATGGTTGTTTATTTTGATAGCTTTATCGTATGATAAAGCTATCAAAATAAACAAATTTCTAGTCTATACCTTCCTGCAGTAACATAAGGGGTTTTAAGTTTTTATGATATTATCGGCAATCATAAAAAGACAATTCTCTTTTAATATAGCAATTTGTGCAACTATTTTACGATAAGAAGCAATTGCTTGGTGTATAGACTATTCATTAAATTATTATAAATATAAGATACTTTTTGATTCTCGCGAATTACTGCATTTATTCGACTAATCCATAAACCACGAAAATCTCTTTTTTTCCTATCTCTATCCCGATGAGCCGAAACTAAAGCTTTCAATTTCTGTTGAGTAATAGTTCGGGTAAGTCTTGAATGAGCTCCGCGAAAACTTGATACGAATAAACGAATTTTTGTCCTCCGTTTGTGAGCTATATATCCTCGTTTAATTCTGGTCATTTAATAAATGATATTTTCAGGAATAACTTTTTCATTTTTCAGTTATTCTTTTTTTCTTCCTAGTCTATTAATAACAAAAATGGATTCTTCCGATGTATAAAAAAAAAATTCCAACGGCTCTTGCTACTATAAACCGCCCCAACCACGATTTTTTATATTAAACATTTAACCTCAAAATCAGAAATTGTATAGATACTAGAATATCAAATAAAATAAAAATAGTAAATGAAATAGGACACATATTTTTTATAATGAATTGGTGGGTTCCTTCGTTTCTATGATTTTTTTTAGAAATGACCAGGTCCTCTCTATACACCGGAGCCTTTTTATTTTCATTTTTGATTCATTTAATGAATGTTATTGTTAACTTGTACAGTTCACACTCTGTGGCTCTACCCATGCAATATTGAGTAAGTAGGTTTTTTCACAACCAAATCTAATTCTATAGTAACGGTATTTAATTATGAAAATTTGCTGGGTAGCTGACCCTCTTATTCCATTCTTACAAAATCCATCAAAATACATTCATTAAGGACATACTTTATTTTTAATTGAAATAGTATTTTCTCCGCTTAACGGGTAACTTTTTTTTGTTACCGATGGGAAAGTCCTTCTCATATGAAATTGCAAATGTGTATTATTGGTTTTGCACCAATCGAAACCATAAATTTTATACAAGATAGAAGAATGTAAAGAATTATATAATTATATAGAAAAGAATTATATATTAAGTTAAGATAGTGTGAATGTAGTTTTTGCATTCACACTATCTTAACTGATTACCAATACTGAAAAATTTTAATTTGTTTTTTCTTAGTATTTAAGCTGAACGAGTCGCACATACACCCTGGTACACGTTCCTCGACGTTGAGGGCATCCCCGAAGAGCTGGGGGATTTTGTGACGTTTCGGATTGGCTGTCTTGTGTTTCTAATAAGTTGTTTCATAGTTGGCATGGTAAGTCGTACTATATATATCTATATTTTTGTATAATGAGCCAGGTTTAGATCTATCCTAACCGTGAAATTACTTATATTCTATATTCCTTATTTATAGCCTATATTAATTATATATACTATATTAATAGATTAACTCTTAGAGATTTTATTTTAAAATGTAAAGTAAGATAGAGTAAAAAATTAAATTTCCAATCTTGTATTTAATGAGAATAACCTTTGCCACCAATTTTTTATTCAACTGCAACAAGATCTACAATTCCATGAGCTTGGGCTTCTGCTGCTGACATAAAAACATCCCTTTCCATGTCTTCCGATATAACCCATAAAGGTTGCCCGTTCTTTGTACATAAACCCTTGTGATTAGTTTCACGCATTTTCAGTAGCTCTTCCGCTTCCAGGACAAATTCTCCCGCTTGTGCCTCATAAAAAGAACTAGCAGGTTGGTGGATCATTACCCTGATTATATCACTTAAGTAGTATTTCCCTTATCTTGATAAATCTTTTTAGAATTCTTTTTACTATATTGGTAGATTGCTAAAGATTGTCTTTATTCCCAAAATAAAGGTAACAGAAAAGGGACAAAGACAAATAAGATAAAGGGCAAAAAGTATATTCAATAACCGTACAAGCATTTCTGCGTATTGATGCATACGGCTTTTGTACTTATGCAATTCATTTTTTCCTCTATGGATAGAGTAGAGTATTTTCTTCGATGAATTTTGTTTCTACATTTACAAATTTCTTTTTTTCTATCAAAGAAAAAAGAAGTACAAAAATCTACTAGGTCTTTTGGATCCGGATCCTTAAATAATAAACAATAGAATAACCAACTTTCTTTTTTGAATCTATTTTTAAATACTACGATGGTTCCGTTGTTTTTATATCATTTTGGTATTCAACAATCCAAAAGTTTCTTTTTTTTTTCATATATTAAGTTTTCTTCTGATTCAAATAAAAATTGTTACAAGCTTTCTGGTATGAAAAAAAACAAAAAAGTATGCGACACTACTAAAATGAAACTAGGTTTCTTATAGATCAGATAAAATGGGAAAATACCCTCTTTTTCATACTACTCTTTCTATATATAATTAAATGATTCAAAAAAATTGCATATGGAATTTCAAAATACCATGCTATTATTACTTTGGTTTTTATGGGGCGAAGGTATAGTATATATAGATAGATATCTATTCTATATATTCTCAAAGAAAAGAATCATTGGCGCCAAGCGTGAGGAAATGCAAGACGTTTGGTAATTGTGCCTCCTGCCAAAAGAAAGGATCCATTGAAGCAGCTAATCCCAGACATACTGTCTGTACATCTGGTTGTACAAATTGCATAGTATCATAAATAGCTATTCCAGGTATTACCCACCCCCCCGGAGAGTTATAAACAGAGACAATTCTTTATTCTCTTTCTCTATGCTCAGATATATCATAATACTAATAAGTTGATTCGATATTTCACTATCAACATCTTGACCTAAAAAAAGTAATCTTTCTCGATAAAGTCGATTGATTAGGATTCCATTTTTTCCTTAAAAGCCGTACATGCACCTTTTGATGCATACAGTTCATCAAAAATTATATAAGCAAAAAAGGAATCAATGTGTCGATTTTAATCTTTCTCTTTTTCTAATGGATTTCTTCGAACTAAAAAAAAAGAAGAATATACTTAATTTAGTGAAACTATCTTCTCATTGATGTATTGCTTTCATCGAGATCGAAGCCGAATCACAATGTAATTTTCTTGTTTCTGAATGGACTTTTTCAATTCTTTTAGGTTTCTTTTCTACTCTGAGTAAAGATCTGCCCGATTTGGATTTGCACATATAGAACAAATAGTCCAAAACTATGTATTTTTGTTAGAACTTCTTCCTTTTCTGAATTTATTAATGTTTTTTGTAAAATACAATATATAGATATGATAGAAGTAGTGATCGTAGAAATATTACCAATTGTTTTTTCTACACAGAGCCTGGGTACTTGATTTTATTGGTCCAATTAAGCCAAAGCCAACCATAAATTATTCATAATTTCGAGTAATAATCTGGAAATTTTATCTAAAAATGAAAAAATCGATAGAATAGTACTTCATTACACTTCACGCTCCCCATTTTTTTATCTTTATGATTTCATCATTCTCTTTTGGGGGTGAAAGCGGGGATATCTCGATCGGGGGAGAAAACGGGTAAATCCCATATAACCTACTATATCTGACAAGTCGCACTATATATCAACCCAAGATGCATCTTTATCCCCGGGGGTTCGAAAGGGTACTCTTGGAACACCAATGGGCATAAAATGGACAAATAATAAAGTCATATATCTCACTTTAGTGTGGAAACGTAAGAATTAGCTTATCGTGTTAAAAAAGATTTACTTGATTTTATATTAATATTGCTTTTTTTTATAAAAAAGAAGACTAAATAAAGTCGAGTTGTTATAAATGGGTCATTGGGGTGATAAGCGAATATGTCTGCATTTACTTATTTAAATAGTCATAGAGAAAGTTGTCAACCCCTTTCGTCTCCCCACCATTGCGTATTGTTACTTATCCGGTATAGAATAAATCTGTTTCTTTGATTTCGACAAATATGATTGTTCCATTTTCCAAGAGAATCTACTGAAAGGCTATATTCATTTTTTTCCAGTGCAATAAAGTTACATAGTGTCTATTTTTTGTTGAAGGGGTATTTTTTCATGGGTTTACCTTGGTATCGTGTTCATACTGTTGTTTTAAATGATCCGGGCCGTTTGCTTTCTGTTCATATAATGCACACAGCTCTAGTTGCTGGTTGGGCCGGTTCGATGGCTCTATATGAATTAGCAGTTTTTGATCCCTCTGATCCTGTTCTTGATCCAATGTGGAGACAGGGTATGTTCGTTATACCTTTCATGACTCGTTTAGGAATAACTAATTCGTGGGGCGGTTGGAATATCACAGGAGGGGCTATAACGAATCCGGGTATTTGGAGTTACGAAGGTGTGGCCGGAGCACATATAGTGTTTTCAGGCTTGTGCTTTTTAGCGGCTATTTGGCATTGGGTTTATTGGGATCTAGAAATCTTTTGTGATGAACGTACTGGAAAACCTTCTTTGGATTTGCCAAAAATTTTTGGAATTCATTTATTTCTTGCAGGGGTGGCTTGTTTTGGTTTTGGCGCATTTCATGTAACAGGATTGTATGGTCCCGGAATATGGGTGTCTGATCCTTATGGACTAACTGGAAGGATACAATCCGTAAATCCCGCGTGGGGTGTGGAAGGTTTTGATCCTTTTGTTCCGGGGGGGATAGCTTCTCATCATATTGCGGCAGGAACGTTGGGCATATTAGCGGGTCTTTTCCATCTTAGTGTGCGTCCACCCCAACGTCTGTATAAAGGATTACGTATGGGAAATATTGAAACTGTCCTTTCTAGCAGTATTGCTGCTGTCTTTTTTGCAGCTTTTGTCGTTGCTGGAACTATGTGGTATGGTTCAGCAACAACCCCCATTGAATTATTTGGTCCTACTCGGTATCAATGGGATCAGGGATACTTCCAGCAAGAAATATATCGAAGAGTTGGTGCTGGGCTAGCCGAAAATCAAAATTTATCAGAAGCTTGGTCTAAAATTCCTGAAAAATTAGCTTTTTATGATTACATCGGAAATAATCCAGCAAAAGGGGGGTTATTTAGAGCTGGTTCAATGGACAATGGAGATGGAATAGCCGTCGGTTGGTTAGGACATCCCATTTTTCGAGATAAAGAAGGACATGAGCTTTTTGTACGTCGTATGCCTACTTTTTTTGAAACATTTCCAGTTGTTTTAGTAGATGGGGACGGAATTGTTAGAGCCGATGTTCCTTTTCGAAGAGCAGAATCGAAATATAGTGTCGAACAAGTAGGTGTAACTGTTGAGTTCTATGGTGGTGAGCTTAATGGAGTAAGTTATAGTGATCCCGCTACTGTGAAAAAATATGCTAGACGTGCTCAATTGGGGGAAATTTTTGAATTAGATCGTGCTACTTTGAAATCAGATGGTGTTTTTCGTAGCAGTCCAAGGGGTTGGTTTACTTTTGGGCATGCTTCATTTGCTCTGCTATTCTTTTTCGGGCACATTTGGCATGGTTCTAGAACTTTGTTCAGAGATGTTTTTGCTGGTATCGACCCAGATTTAGATGCTCAAGTAGAATTTGGAGCATTCCAAAAACTTGGAGATCCAACTACAAGAAGACAGGTAGTATAACATTCTTTTGTTCTTTTCTACTTTTTTATAATTTTGAATTTCATATAAAGAACTAGATAAATCTTGATTGGAATCATTGCATTTATTCTTTTTTTTCTTTTCGAAAAGAGCCCCACCCCAAGAAACAGGTATGAAAGCTATAATTGTAAACCACGATTAAATTTATGGAAGCTTTGGTTTATACATTCCTCTTAGTCTCAACTTTAGGAATTATTTTTTTCGCGATTTTTTTTAGAGAACCTCCTAAAGTTCCGACGAAAAAGGTCAAATAATTTTTTATTATCTTAATTGAAGTAATGAGCCCCCAATAGGGAGGGCGCATTACTTCAACTAGTCCCCATGTTCTTCAAATGGATCTCTTAGTTGTTGGGAGGGTTGCCCAAAGGCAGTATATAAGGCATACCCAGTAAAACTTACAAGTAAACCAGATATAGAGATGGCAATTAGAGTTGCTGTTTCCATTATTTTAATTCTAAAGTTTCCAGATCACAATAGATCTATAGGATAAGATCCTTATATTTACAGCGGAATGGTATACAAAGTCAACAGATCTAAATGAATAAAAAAGAGTATTTATGGCTACGCAAACCGTTGAGGATAATTCTAGATCTGGTCCAAGACGAACTGTTGTAGGGAATTTATTGAAACCTTTAAATTCAGAATATGGTAAAGTAGCCCCGGGGTGGGGAACTACTCCTTTGATGGGTGTTGCAATGGCTCTATTTGCGATATTTCTATCTATTATTTTGGAGATTTATAATTCGTCCATTTTATTGGACGGAATTTCTATCAATTAGATTCACAAGAATCGAGTAATTAGTTTATAGAAAGTGAAGCCTTTAGGTTTCTTATTGTTTCTTAGTCTATTCCATGTTGATGTGGTAGTTTGATCGTAGAATTTCTTTGTTTCTGTATTTCCGGAATATGAGTGTGTGACTTGTTTTAATTGGTCCTATTGAAAGTACAGAACATAAAATGGGTCTGTCATCTTGATATAGATGGTTTTATTCCGTCAGATATTTAATCTAGTATCTGGAGCACGGAATATAGAAAATAGATTCTAAAAATCTTAATACTATGATTCATACTAAATATTTAGACCTCGCAACTGGATTTAAAAACCTTTTCAAAGAGTTCTAAAAATATATTGAAAAATTTTGATTCTTTCAAGCTTCTCCAGTTTGTCTTTATTTTGAGCAAAGGACAAACCTTTCCTTGAATTTTTTCATTATATTTTATCTATTCATTGAAGAAGTGATGATCCAGCAATTCTTACTCAGCGGAATTTTTGGACTTCGATTAAAAATTGTTTTGAATCATCGTGGTTCTAGTATGAATCTGAGGTTTTTTTTATTCATTCATATGGTCCTAACAAGAGAATCCTTATCAATAATAAAAATTCAAGAATAAAGAAGACAGCAGTAAATTCACATTATACAAATAAAAAGAAGTAAAGAATATTCAAGAGGCCTTAAAAGATCACGATAAAGACGGGTGCGCCGACTTGATATTTTGGCATTATAACAAAAAAGAATAGCTTTCGGATTTTTATTTCTTTTTTATCGTAAGAGAAAATTAGAATCATAGGATTAAATAAAGCAGTTTCAAACTTTCTATTACGGATATCTGTTTTTGTTACAATCAATATTTGGGTATTTTTGTTTGAGCCGTACGAGATGAAATTCGCATATACGGTTCTCTGGGGGGGTTCCTTTGGGTTACCTATCTCAATAAAGTTTATGATTGGTTCGAAGAACGTCTTGAAATTCAGGCGATTGCCGATGATATAACCAGTAAATATGTTCCGCCTCATGTGAACATATTTTATTGTTTAGGGGGAATTACACTTACTTGTTTTTTAGTCCAAGTAGCAACAGGATTTGCTATGACTTTTTATTATCGCCCAACCGTTACTGAAGCTTTTGCTTCTGTTCAATATATAATGACTGAAGCTAATTTTGGTTGGTTAATCCGATCAGTTCATCGATGGTCGGCAAGTATGATGGTCTTAATGATGATTCTACACGTATTTCGTGTGTATCTTACAGGTGGTTTTAAAAAACCTCGCGAATTAACTTGGGTTACGGGTGTAGTTTTGGCTGTATTAACTGCATCTTTTGGTGTAACTGGTTATTCCTTACCTTGGGATCAAATTGGTTATTGGGCAGTAAAAATAGTAACAGGCGTACCCGAAGCTATTCCTGTAATAGGATCGTCTTTGGTAGAATTATTACGCGGAAGTTCCAGTGTGGGCCAATCTACCTTAACTCGTTTTTATAGTTTGCATACTTTTGTATTACCTCTTCTTACTGCTGTATTTATGTTAATGCACTTTTCAATGATACGTAAGCAAGGCATTTCTGGTCCTTTATAGTGAATATGGGTCATAGATATTTGTAATCACTTCATTATCATTTTGTATTTTGGGGAGGATTTTTTTTCATTGCTACAATTATGGATTATAAAACAAAATAAAACATGTATTTAGATATTTTTCTTCAACTTAACAAAAATTGAATTTTTTTTACATACAAAAATAGTTGAAGGGAATTCTCCAAAAAAAATGGATTATGGGAGTGTGTGACTTGAACTATTTATTTGGCCGCGCAGATATATGACTTTATCTTATCTGCCACATTATAATTTACAATTAAATGTGTCTTTTTTCCAACCACCAAGCAAGGCTCTTACAGAGAGGGTAGGCTGGTTTTACTTGAAGAGAATCTTTTCTATGATCAGACTCGATTTTATTCTGCATCAACAGGCTCCATAAGATCCAGTAAAAGAAGTGATGTGATATAGTCTGAATTCTATATAGTATGACAACGCATTCATTTCCTATGCATTGATTTGATTTCTGATACTATTGGAGTGAACAAAGTAGATCTAAAGAACAACGCAAGTTAGGTTATATTAGTAACAAGTAAATTCTTTGTACATAAAAAGTATCAAGATTTTTTTTTGATAGGATAACAATTGCAAAGTTTGAGATCACCCAGAAAGCATTATCAACTTGAAAAGTCTACTCGGGTATTGAGCGTTTACTAAAATTTACTTAAAAAGAACTTAATTTTTTTTTCAATAAAAAATGGTAACTTTGGAAAAAGAGAATAGAATCAAGTTTCTTTTATTATTTAGAATCTTCATATATGTGTGGATAACACATACATTTTTTTCTAGTTTATTCTATAGATACAGTTGAAGAAAAATTTGATTAGTGCTCGAGCCGGATGATGAAAAATTATCATATCCGGTTCTTTTGGAGGATGGATCTATAAGAATTCACCTATCCCAATAACAAAAAAACCTGACTTGAATGATCCTGTATTAAGAGCTAAATTGGCTAAGGGAATGGGTCATAATTATTATGGAGAACCCGCATGGCCTAACGATCTTTTATATATTTTTCCAGTAGTAATTCTAGGTACTATTGCCTGTAACGTAGGCTTAGCGGTTCTAGAACCATCCATGATTGGGGAACCTGCGGATCCTTTTGCAACTCCTTTGGAAATACTACCTGAATGGTATTTTTTTCCCGTATTTCAAATACTTCGTACAGTGCCCAATAAGTTATTGGGCGTTCTTTTAATGGTTTCGGTACCTACGGGATTATTAACAGTACCCTTTTTGGAGAATGTTAATAAATTCCAAAATCCATTTCGCCGCCCAGTAGCAACTACCATCTTTTTGATTGGTACTGTAGTTGCCCTTTGGTTAGGTATTGGAGCAACATTACCTATTGAGAAATCCCTAACGTTAGGTCTTTTTTAAAATTATAAGATTGGTTTCATTTTGAATTCATTTTGAAATAAAATATCATGACATCTGTATTGTATATCTAGGGAGAATTCTTTCTGAACCTACTAATCCCTAGATACATCTATTCCTTTTTAGATATATTCTGACCATTAGGATTTGTTCTAAATATTTAAATTACATATTTTGACCTTTCATTTTGAGTTTAGAAAAAAAATCAATTTGAAAAAATCCTATGTCAATAGATTTCAATTTTATGCAAAATACTTTTGTATTTTTAAAATGTCCAATATAGATTTTCCATCTTCTACGCGAAAATGTTCAAATTTCAGAAGGTCTTCTTGACTGTTATTCAAAAGTTCTAATAATGTATGAATATTGGATCTTTTGAGACAATTATAGATCCTGGGAGGTAATTCTAATTGGTCAATAAAAATAGATTTCAATGCTATTTCTTTTTTATTTTTCCTTAGTTTATCTTTAACCAATATATCATGAAAAGTAAAAAGGGGCAAAGTCACTTTGTCTTGATTTTTTTCTAAATGAAAGTTATCTTCTTCTGCGTGTAAAAAGGGAAGAAATAAATCAATCAAATTTTGGGAGGCTTCATAAAGGGCTTCCTTAGGAGTTAAACTTCCGTTTGTCCATATCTCCAGAAAAAGTATTTCTTGTTTTTCATTCCCATTGACATAAGAATGAATACTATAATTTACATTTCGAACAGGCATGAATCTAGCATCTATATCATAACTTCCGTCTTGAAAGTTTTTTAATGTTTTTATACGATACCCACGATTTCTCTCAATTTTTAATTCAATACACAAATTAACAGGTTCTGTTACGTTGGCTATATGTTGTCTATTATCAACGATTTCCACCGAGGGTGGTAAAATGATGTCTTGAGCGGTTATATATCCAGGACCTTTGAAAGAAATCCATGCGTCCTGTGTTCCATACATATTACTTTTCAATACAATTTTTTTCAAATTCATGAAAATTTCATGTACTGATTCTTCAATACCTATTATGGTAGAATATTCATGTGGTATTTTCTCTGATTTTACACGTGTGATACATGTTCCCTCTATTTCTCCGAGTAAAATTCTTCGGATTGCAATGCCTATTGTATCGGCTTGACCTTTCATAAGTGGGGACAGAATAAAGCGTCCATAATAAAGACGCTTACTGTCTATTCGTGATTCAACACATTTCCATTGTAGTGTCCGAGTAGAGACTCTTAATTTCTCTTGAACCATAGTAATTATTTTGATAAAACTCTTGACTTGTTTTTTTCTCTTGAACTATTTTTAATGTTTATTTTTAGTTTTATACACGTCTTTTTTTAGGAGACCTACATCCATTATGTGGCATAGGAGTTACATCTCGTATAAAATTTAATAGTATACCACTTCTACGAATAGCTCTTAATGCTGCATCTCTTCCGAGGCCAGGCCCTTTTATCATGATTTCTGCTCGTTGCATGCCTTGATCCGATACTGTTCGAATAGCATTTCCTGCTGCAGTTTGAGCGGCAAAAGGTGTTCCCCTTCGTGTACCCTTGAATCCACAAGTACCCGCGGAGGACCAAGAAATCACCCGACCTCGTACATCTGTAATAGTCACAATAGTATTGTTGAAACTAGCTTGAACATGAATAATTCCCTTTGGTATTTTACGAGTATAATTACGCGAACCAATACGTACATTTTTACGTGAACCTTTTTTAGGTATAGATTTTGCCATATTCGATTATTTCAATACAATATTTCATTAAAAAAAAAAAAATAAGATAGATCTAGGGTATGGAGATATCCATTTCATGTCAAAAACGGATCCTTTTCCAATTCTTTTCGAATTTGATATTCGATTTTTTCTATATTCTTTTTATTTGCTTTTGATTAATATCAAATACAATTTTTGAAATCAAAGTTAAAAGTTGAAATATCAATAATATTTAAAAAATGGATTTTTCATTTTCATAGAATAATATATATTCTAGATAATTTTATAATTTTCTCTCTTTTTTTATCTAGTCTATTTTTTTAGAAAGCTTCTGTTTGTTCAAATATTATCCTTGTCTTTGTTTATGTTTTGGATTGAAACAAATTACTATAATTCGTCCTCGTCTTCGAATCAATCGACATTTTTCACAAATTTTACGAACCGAGGCGTTTATTTTCATATTTTACATTCCTTAATTAGTTAATCCAAAATTGTGGAAGAAAATAAAGGTTCCTTACATTTTGAACGTCTATTTGAACGTCTATTAGTGGCTTTCTCAATAAAATAGAAAATAAAGTTGAGATTAAAAAACATCCTAATTCAATTGAGTGACTTCTCTTTTTTATTTTCTTATCGTATGTCCAGAAAAAGTATTGGAAACATATTCTAGAATAGAAATAAAAATCCAATTTGCATTAATTGTATATAAACCTTAAACCCCGGGCAAATAATTTATGGATAAGTTATTCATTTAGTAATTAAATCTTCGTGAATTTCCCTTTTTTTTACAATTCCAGTGAAATCCCTTCTTACATTCATCAATAAATATATCTATCTAAAAAAAATAGATATATTTCTATCTATGAGGGATGAAGTTCTATTAGAAACTTGCGTTTTATCTCTCTTTTTTTTTTTTACATAAATGAAATGGATACAAGTTTCTCATCGAATTCGGATATTAGAAAGATTACCATATATAACATAAAACTTCGCCGCCGATTTTTTCTAATCGAGCCTCTCGATCTGTCATTATACCTCTAGAAGTTGAAAGAATGACAATCCCCATGCCTCCTAAAATTCGAGGGATTTGTTGATAATTGTAATATATTCGTAGACCAGGTGTACTTATTCGTTTTAAATTGAAAAAACTTTTATATGATTCTTTTCTATTTCTTCGATACCGTAGAGTTAAAACTAAAAAATATTTGTCGTTTTCTCTATGTTTTCTGATGTTTTCAACAAAACCCTCTCGTAAAAGTATTTTTACAGTTTTTTCTGTAATGTTAGTAAAAGGTAATTGAACCATTCCTTTTTTATTCATGTCAGCATTTCGTATATAGGTTATTATGTTGGCGATAGTGTCCTTCCCCATGGTAAACGAAAAAAATTGTTGCCTCTTACTTTTTATATAATCAACATACTCCTTACATAAAATGATATTTCTTATTTGTGTATTTTTTATCTATAGATAGATCTTTATAACTCATTATAGCTCATTGACTAAGTTCGTTGAAATTTCTATTGTGACTATCATCGACTATTGTAAAATAAACAATTCAAAAAATCGAATAAAAGAAGATATTCAACTAAAGCAAATAGAAAATTCAAATAGAAATTCAAGTATCATAATGTTTTATTTATGTACAAATCACATCAATTACTATTTGTACTGTGTGTTGTAAATAAAATAGACATGAACCTTTTTTTTTGATTTGACCAAAAGACAAGGCTTCTGTATAGAGGTTCTTCTTTATCATAAGAGTCTATTTTGACAAATCAATAAAATATTGAATTGATTGAATTCTTCATTAAAAAAGAATTTTATTATTATTATGAATTATTGAATTCATTTAATGAATTCTAAAAGAAATGAGTTGAACTTCATTTTACTAAGAATTCAATTTTGTAATATTTCTTTATGCATTACTATTTAAAAATGGATGTTCAAATTAACGTTAACGACGAGATCTATTATCATTTTTCGCATGTCCTCGGAAGTTTAGAGTAGGTGAAAATTCTCCTAATTTATGGCCTACCATACGATCTGTTATATAAATAGGTAAATGTTCT